>NC_057419.1:119740299-119854139 GCF_019320065.1 Cervus canadensis
GGCTTTTGTTTGCTGGAAGTTAGTTTTGATTTACAGTTTTCGATTCTTGCCTGTGGATGGGTCTGTTAAGAATCTTCTATTCTTCGCTGTTCATGTTTTGGAAAGTTATACTTTTTTCTAGATTGTCCATTTCATCAAGTTTTTCCATTTTATTGGCATAGAGCTGCTGGTAGTAGAGTCTCTTATGAATCCTTTGTATTTCAGTGTTTTTTGGTCTGTTGTGATCTTCTCCATTTTCATTTTCTAAATGTTGTTAATTGGTGTCTTTCTCTTTGTTTCTTAATGAGTCTTGCTAATGGTTTGTCAAACCTAGAAAGTTTTATTATCAGTGCTGTATAGTTGGAAGAAGTCCCTGAGACTACAGAAGGAATAAAACGAAATGCCAGAGGCAGGAAACTTAAGCCGCAAACCTGAGAACACCGAAACTCTCTGACTACATGGAACTTTTAAGCAATAATGGAACCGTCCAAAAGCCTTCCATACCGTACACTGAAGACCAACCACCCAACCCAAGAGCCATAAGTTTTTAGAGGAAAAGACATACCACGCAATTCTCCAGCAACACAGAACATAAGCCCCCGAAATGTCAACAATACAGACTGCCCCAAGGTGCACCTAACACATAGACCCCATCTCGAAAACTCATTACTGGCACTCCATTGCTCTCCAAAAAGAAGAAATCAGTTCCACGGCACCCAGAACACTGAACGCAGCTTCCTAACCGGGAAACCTTGACAAGCCAATCCGTCTAACCCACCCACCTGTAAATTCCTCACACAAAAGGAACACAGACCTCAGAATACAGAACGTCATCCAGCACAGCAATCTAAACAAGATGAAAAGGCAAAGAAATACCCAACAGGTAAAGGAACATGAAAATTGCCCACCAAGTCAAACAAAAGAGGAGGAGATAGGGAATCTACCTGAAAAAGAATTTAGAATAATGATAATAAAATGATCCAAAATCTTGAAAACAAAATGGAGTTACAGATAAATAGCCTGGAGACAAAGATTGAAAAGATGCAAGAAATGTTTAATAAAGACCTAGAAGAAATAAAAAAGTCAATTAAAAATGAATAATGCAATGAATGAGATCAAAAACACTTTGGAGGAAACCAAGAGTAGAATAATGGAGGCAGAAGATAGGATAAGTGAGGTAGAAAGAATAAAATGGTGGAAAATAAATGAAGAAGAGAGGAAAAAAGAAAAAAGGATCAAAAGAAATGAGGACAACCTCAGGGACCTCTGGGACAATGTGAAACGCCCCAACATCCGAATCATAGGAGTCCCAGAAGAAGAAGACAAAAGAAAGGCCATGAGAAAATACTCGAGGAGATAATAGCTGAAAACTTCCCTAAAATGGGGAAGGAAATAGCCACCCAAGTCCAAGAAACCCAGAGAGTCCCAAACAGGATAAACCCAAGGCGAAACACCCCAAGACACATAATAATCAAACTAACAAAGATCAAACACAAAGAACAAATATTAAAAGCAGCAAGGGAAAAACAACAAATAACACACAAAGGGATTCCCATAAGGATAACAGCTGATCTATCAATAGAAACCCTCCAGGCCAGAAGGGAATGGCAGGACGTCCTGAAAGTAATGAAAGAGAATAACCTACAACCTAGATTACTGTATCCAGCAAGGATCTCATTCAGATATGAAGGAGAATTCAAAAGCTTTACAGACAAGCAAAAGCTGAGAGAATTCAGCACCACCAAACAAGCTCTTCAACAAATGCTAAAGGATCTTCTCTAGACAGGAAATGCAGAAAGGTTGTATAAACGTGAACCCAAAACAACAAAGTAAATGGCAACAGGACCACACCTATCAATAATTACCTTAAATGTAAATGGGTTGAATGCCCCAACCAAAAGACAAAGACTGGCTGAATGGATACAAAAAACAAGACCCTCCAATATTATGCGTCTACAAGAGACCCACCTCCAAAACAAAGAGACAAATAACAGACTAAAGTGAAGGGCTGAAAATATTTCATGCCAAATGGAGACCAAAAGAAAGCAGAGTCGCAATACTCATATCAGATAAATAGACTTTTCAAATAAAAGCTGTTGAAAAGAGACAAAGAAGGAACAACTCATAATGAATCAAAGGATCAATCCAAGAATGAAGATATAACAATTTAAATATATATGGCCCCAAACATAGGAGCACCCAATATGTACGCAAACACTAACGAGTATGAAAGAGGAAATTAATAGTAACACAATAATAGTGGAAGACTTTAATACCCCACTCACAACTATGGATAGATCAACTAAACAGAAAATTAACAAGGAAACACAAACTTTAAATGACACAATGGACCAGCTAGACCTAATTGATATCTATAGGACATTTCACCCCAAAACAAGCAACTTCACCTTTTTCTCAAGTGCACACGGAACCTTCTCCAGAATAGATCACATCCTGGGCCATAAATCTAGTCTTGGAAAATTCAAAAAAATTGAAATCATTCCAGTCATCTTTTCTGACCACAGTGCAGTAAGATTAGATCTCAATTACAGGAAAAAAATTGTTAAAAATTCAAACACCTGGAGGCTAAAGAACACGCTTCTGAATAACCAACAAATCATAGAAGAAATCAAAAAAGAAATCAAAATTTGTATAGAAATGAATGAAAATGAAAACACAACAACCCAAAACCTATGGGACACTGTAAAAGCAGTGCTAAGGGGACGGTTCATAGCATTACAGGCTTACATCAAGAAACAAGAAAAAAGTCAAATAAATAACCTAACTCTACACCTAAAGCAATTAGAGAAGGAAGAAATGAAGAACCCCAGAGTTAGCAGAAGGAAAGAAATCTTAAAAATTAAGGCAGAAATAAATGCAATAGAAACTAAAGAGACCATAGCAAAAATCAACAAACCTCCATTTATTTTTTAATATTTATTTTATTTGGCTGTGCCAGGTCTTACTTGCAGCACGCAGGATCCTCAATCTTTGTTTTGGCAGGCGTTATCTTTAGTTGTGCCATGTGAGATCCAGTTCCCTGACCAGGGATGAAACTCAGGCCCCCTGCATTGGGAGCACGGAGTTTTAGCCACTGGACCGCCAGGGAAGTTCCTCCTCTGTTTATTTTTCTCTTAACTCACTGCATTTAACCATCAAGCCATCTCCATGGAGGTAGGAAGTCAGCAGTTTGATGGTCCTCTCCCACCTTGAGGAGGCTCCTTCCCCAACAGCAATTACTGGGACCACTGATGGGCAGCATAAATAGATGGCAGTGCACCCAGAAGGTTCTGGAAAGTTTTCAAAGACTATATTAATGAAATTAATATCAAGATCACGCCATGCTCAGGATGAAAATTTATTCCCCATTTTATTTCTTTTCAAATGGTGTCCAACTGCATTGTCTTAAGTTGCCTAAGGGAAGATGATCAGTATGATACAGTATGATCAAAGTTATAATAGTTGTGTGCTACAACAGTAATATGCAACAATAAGACGCCACTCATTTGAATATAATCTACTGTTATCACATTTCTGGAGGATGTTAATGTCCAAATATCAAACTTCCTTGTACTTTTCAGTTAAAGTCCAGAGAAATTAAAGTATACATTTCTTTTTGTTGGTTATGCAGTGTGACATGAGGGATCCTAGTTCCCTGACCACAGATTAAACCCATGCCCCCTACAGTGGAAACTTGGAGTCTTAACCACTGGACTGCCAGGGAAGTCCCAGTATACATTTCTTAAAATCCAAAGAACTTAAAATTCAACATAAAATTTTCTTGTCCTCATGAGGGAAAACACAAAAAAATTAAAGACCAAAAGCTCAACCTTATCTGCTCAACCTTAACTGGGAAAGTTCTCAAGACCTGTGCAGACTTGGTGTTCTTTAGCAGCTTTAACCTGTGCTATTTCTAACTGGAATAGATGTGGTCATTTCAGGGCCCCAGAATTTGTATTGGTTCAATGCCAAGTCTCTGATGTTTCACATAGTTCAGTGTAGAACTGATGAGACAATCATATTGCATGCATGCCTGCTAAGTCGCTTCAGTCATGTCTGATTCTTTTCGACCCAATGGACTGTAGCCCACAAGGCTCCTCTGTCCATGGAATTCTCTAGGCAAGAATACTGGAGTGGGTTGCCATGCCCTCCTCCAGAGGATCTTCCCGACCCAGGGATTGAACCCATGTCTTTTAGGTCTCCTGCATTGGCGGGCAGATTCTTTACCACTAGCGCCACCTGGGAACTGGCCCCATAATTTCCAGTTGGTAAACAATCACACAACAAGCTGTCTATGATAGTCACCTCACGACTCTCATTGATCGCTGCTTCCTGGAATTTAATCCCTGTGGTGTCCTTTCTCCTCGTGTGTGTGCTGGACCTTTTCCAACAAATAGACTATATCAGAGTGATGGGTGTTATTCAATAAAGGTTACAAAGGACTGTGACTTTCATCTTTGCAGCAATCTCTCAGTCTCTGGCTCTTTTCATTTGCTTGGGTTGAAAACGTCAGCTGTCATGTTGTGAGGAGCCATAAGAAGTGGCCATGTGGCAAGGAACTTGGTATTAATAGCAAGGACAAGGTCCTCAGTCTTTGAGGAACTGCATTCTGTCAATAGCCAAATGAGAGAACTTGGAAGTGGATGATTAGAATTTGTAAGCAAGATTAGCTCATCTAATCTTGAGGTGATTTTAGCCATGAATAACATTTTGACTGCAGCCAGTGAAGGACCCTGACATGGATGGTCCAGCTAAGCTGTACCCAATTCCTGACCTACAGAAACTAAGATAATAAATGTTCTCATTTTAAGGAACTAAGTTTGGGGATAATTTGCTACAGAGTAACAGACAACTGATACATACATAGGCCAATCCACAGCCCTTAGAGAAGTTATCCCAGGCCCAATTACATTGCCCGTATCCAGTACTCAGACTTGCTAAAGACTGTGGTGGAAACTCAATACTATCTGAAGGAAAAATGATAGATGGAAGAAATCTTGGTTTTGCCCTTGCCAGGAAGGCCAGTCTATTCAAGTATCTGGAGTCCATAGTCTGTAAAACCTCAATTTGGAGAAATTTCTCACCAAGAAATTAAATTTGGCTTTGTATATTTAAAGGCCAATTGCATAATTATAAAAATCAGACTTCTTGGCCCAATGTAAATCTCAACAGACTGCCAAGTTCAAAATATCTTATCTAAATTCTGAAGTCCAAGGCCTACAACCAAGTACCCTGGCTCTACCCAGAGAGTCTCATGTTATTTTAGTCTGCTATTTCTAGTTCTTGTCTGTTTCTCCATGTTCTAGGTCCAAGGCATCAGGTATTTGGCTTTGCAGAAGTCTGATGAATAACACCTGGAATTCTGAACTGACAGATATTTAAGAGAAAGAGCAAGGCAGATGGGAAATGAAATTAGGCCCTTTTATTGTCAGGTGAGCTGATATTAGAAAACGTAGCTTTGATCTGTGGATAAGTAAACTTACTAACACTGCATCCCAGATGTATCCAACCAGAGGTAGCACTAGACCATTGCCTGGCCCTTCCCCTTCCTGTGGATATTTATGTCCATGTAAAACTTTCTATTTAGGACAGTCGAGCAGGACATACTCTCTGTAGACAGCTTTAATCCCAAGAGCAAGGGTAGGTAAAGGGGATGGGACAAATGGGATAGGATTTTTCTGACCACTTAGATGTGTCCCTCTTCCTGGAAGTAAGTGAGGACATAGAGTCATGGAGAGTTATCAAATAAGGCTAAGTAAATCCCTAGTGTGGTGATAATGAGTGGTTATTGTTCAGGATTCTTTAGGGGCTAGTGTAAAGTAAGAAGGAATTATGTGAGTCTTAGAAATGGGGAAAGCCAAGAAGGCTGGCTCTTGGCAAAACTGTTTAGTTGATTATGTAATTTTATGTCCACAAGTCCTTTTAGCACTTGGTCTACCCCCTCTAACCCCTGAATCCCAGAAGCCAGGAACTTCTTCAGACCTGCATTCCATTGGTCATACCCAAATGCTCTGGTTCTACTGAGATAAGGCTGCCTTCCCTATAAACTAATATATGCACACTCCTCTTTGGGGGCAATAACTTTTATTTTTTTTTTAACATTTTTGGCCACACTGTGTGGCATGTGGGATCCTAGTTTCTCAACCAGGGATCAAACCCATGCCCCCTGCAGTGGAAGCATGGAGTGTTAACCACTGGACCACCAGGGAAGTCCCTGGGGACAATAACTTTTAACCAGCACCTCTGTGTTTTACTCCAAAGGAATGAATTTTGATACAATATGACCAGCTGATGAGGAATTATAAACATAGCTAATGATGCTGGCTCCAGTTTGTACTTAAAATTTTCTAAATTAATTGTTCTATTAATTATGTCAAAAGTCTGACATAGTACCTTTAACTTCTAAAACAGACTCAGCCAGGATCCATGGGAAAGTCCATCTTCTTGGGAAAACCTTTTCTTGTTTGGAAGGCTTATACTACTGCACAGCCAAGAGGATTTGGATTTGGGTTCTTTGGAAAATTACCAAGGATGACAAACCCTCCTGGAAGAGATTATAAATTGAGGAATAGAGTGGCATTTTGCATTGCCAATTTCACTTGGACAAACATATGACACAACCCTTTTGTCTTATACAAAAATGCTTTACCAATATCTGAATGAAATGTAAAAACCCATGGCAGCCAGATGCCCTAGCCGGGATCTTCTGCTCCTTTGGAAAAGATCAACTGAACATCTAAAAGAGTTTATCACACCTTATGGGCCACCAGAGTGTTCAGAAATAATCATGGCAAATCAAATATTCTCAGGAAGAGAAGCTTCTGACTGATTTTGTTCTGTGTTCAGCCTTTTTATGTTTATCAATTCTGAGAAGCCTAGAAGTATTTTTACACATTTCTGACAACACCTGTGCTCCCTTTCTCATGCATTATTTCTTATCAAATGCATTTGACTACAGCACAACACAGCGTTTACCCTTGGCCCTACTGTGACAGAACAGTATGATCTTTTGCACAGCTTACTTGGTGTTTAGAAATATTTGCTTTATGTGTGTGTTTGTGTTGTGGGGTAGAGGACTAAGATGCAGGAGGTCAGGGAGCTAGGGAGATTCGAATGACAAAGGCTTGTTTGGTTTTGTTCATTTGTTGTTTTTCAAAATAACATTTCAAATAAGTTGGCTTGAAAGTCAATTTCTGGAATACCGAGCAAAATCCATTCTTCGCTTTTTTTCTTTTCCACTTGGAGCCAAACAAACATACCAGTCATGTCTACATTTATACCACATAGAATAAAGGGCTGCCTACAGAATGTGGGTGTACCCAAAGTAAAATTGACCCCCAAATGTCTTTCTTCGGAGGACAGCACTTTTGTTTTCATTATTCTTTGGGACAAATATTTCAAGTATCTTGTTAAAGTGCATGTATGTTATCTAGTGGAGATAACACATTAAGTTATCATTGGCAGTTTGAGAGGTGATCCAACAGATCAAGCAGATCAAGCCTTGAGGAGAAACGGGATAAATGTTTTGAGAAGTGGCAAGGATGTGATCTGGAAACCATATAATTAGTACTACGCTGTGCTTAGTCACTCAGTCATGTCTGACCCTTTGCGACCCTATGGACTGTAGCCTGCCAGGCTCCTCAATCCATGGGGATTACCTCCAGGCAAGACTACTGGAGTAGGTTGCCACGACCTCCTTCAGGGGATCTTCCCAACCCAGGGAATGAACCCAGGTCTCCCGCATTGCAAGCAGATTCTTTACTGTCTGAGCTACCAGAGAAGTCCAAGAATACTGGAATGGGTAGCCTCCCTTCTCCAGAGGAACTTCCTGACTCAGGAATCAAACTGGGGTCTCCTGCATTGCAGGCAGATTCTTTACCAGCTGAGCTACTAGGCATGCCCATAATTATACTACTTCCCCCATTACACCATCATCATTTATTGGATGACTAAGATGTGCCTGGTATTTTACAGACATTACTTGGTAGATGCTACTATTATTTCATTTTACATTGAGGAAACTGAGGCTCAGAAAAACTCAAAGTAAAAAAAAAAAACTCAAAGTAATTTGCATAGTGCTTCTCAGATGGAAGGTGTGAACTCAGGGTTTTAACTCAAGTCAAACAGTAGGTAAGTATCACAGGAGCCAATCTGGACAGTAGGTATGGAACAAACATTATCTTCTGGAACATTTTGCTCAGGTATGGCTCAACTTCTAGTCACAGGTGGGAAAAACATGCACAAGCTAAATAACTCAAATGCTATGAGTTTCACTAATTTTTTCTGAGGGGAAGGTGGGCTCAGGATTCACAGACCCCACCTTGCATTGGGCACCTACGCTAGGAAACCTTATAAATTGTGAGAAAACAAGTGTGATGATGCAAATTCAGAATTTCACCATAAAGGTCTTAAATGCAAGCTGTAGCAGTTCCCTATTTTGTAATAAATAAATGTATGGATTGATTGCTTGCTAGATGTATGATTGAGGGTAAGCCATTTTACCTTTTTTTTTAATATTTATTTTTATTTATTTATTTGGCTGCACCGGGTCTTAGTTGTGGCTCAAGGGATCTTTAGTTGCAGCATGTGAGATCTAGTTCCCTGACCAGGGATTGAACCCTGGTCCCCAGCATTGGGAGTGCAGAGTCTTAGCCACTGGACCACCAGGGAAGTCTCTTCCATTTTACCTGCTAACTCTCTTACTTTTTTCATCTGTAAAATGGAATGAAAAAGTCCCTGTAGAATTGTCGAAAATATCAACGTGTGTGAAAGTGTTTTGCAAAGTGTTTTGTGTAGGATGACACACAGATATGCAGATGACAACAGGTGGGTCATAATAGAAACCTAATTTCCTGATCAGAGATATGGTTGGTTGCGAGTGACACTGAGGAGCAAGGAGGAAAAGGAGACTGGTGGCTCCTAGCTTTCCCTGTTCTGTTGGGTTTCTGCAAGCCTCTATAGCCTGTTAAGTGCCAATACCCACTCATGTCGCCTGGCTTAAATTTAGTTTCTGATGGATGCTTTGTTCTCTGGAACATGCAGGCATTATGAGTGCTTAACACAACTGTAGCAACATTATGGTTTGAATGAAAGTTATTTATATTACTCTCTGACTCTAGAAGACAGGATTTCAGGGTCCTGTATACCAGAGATAGGGAGAAACTATGGCTGATACTTATAAACTGGGGGATCTAAGAGAAATGTTTCTAGTTTTTAAAATTATTCTTTGCCTAGTTTTCTATTTTTAAAATATGTGCATTTATTCATTTGGTTGTGTCAGGTCTTACTTGTGGCACACAGGATCTTTAGTTCCAGCACGTGGGATATAGTTCCCTGACCAGGGAACGAACCTGGGCTCCCTGCATCGGGAGCACAGAGTCTTAGCCTCTGGACCACCAGGGAAGTCTCCTAAGAGAAATGTTTTTAAGAGTCCAATTACTCTATAGGGCATGATCATTTAATTTCTGCATTGTGTTGCGAGAACATTCTCATCTCAATGGTATCTCTGGGAACGTTTGGGAAGTCATTAAGTTTGTCTTTGGCAACTCTAGCCTTTTAATAATAACAAATGCCATTTATTGAGCATGCATCATGTGCCCAAAACTGTGTCATGTGCTTGACAAAGGCTTCATCTAATCACATCTAATCCTTGTCACCTGTTTTGAGCTGTCTACTATGTGTCCTGCACTATGCTGTGGACTTTCTGTACTTTATCTTCTTTAATCTCCACAATAAATTTATGAGGTAGGTACTACTATTATTTCTGTTTTATAGAGGAGGAAACTAAAACCCAATGGAATTAAATTATTTGCTTAAGAACATATACATAAAAATTAGTAGAATTGAAATTTAAAATCAGGCTTTCAAGGAAAGACTTGAGTCCTATTCATACTAGGTTGATTTAGGAAGATGGGGAGGAGAGAGAAATGTCTGGTTCAGGCAAAATATTTTTCATCTGATCATTCATTCAACTCCTTTTTCAAGTCATTCAGGTCAAAACTCTTGGAGGCAACCTTGATTTTCACAACCATAGCCATTCTATTAGCTAATCCTTCAAAATATAGTGCATTGACCCTTGAACAATGTGGGTTTGAGCTGCGTGGGTCCACTTATATGCAGGTCTTTTTCAATAGTAAATACTACAGTACTACATGATCCATGGTTGGGTGAAGTCAGGGATGCAGAACCTTGGATTCAGAGGAACTGTGGATTCTGAGGGTGGGCTATAAGTTATATTCAGATTTTTGTCAGCACAGAGGGTCAGTGCCCTTAACCCTCATGTTGTTCAAGGGTTATGGCTATATTGGCTATACTGGCTTATGGCTATGTCCATAAGCCAACCATTCCTCCCCACCTCCACTGCCACCACCTTAGTCCAGGCCACCATCATCTTTCATTTGGATGATTACAACATCCCCCTTCTTTTGCCTTTGCCCTTTATGACAGAAACCACTAGCTGTCCATTAAAACCCACTTGACTCTTATATAGCCCAGGTGGCGCTAGTGGTAAATAACCCACCTGCCAATGCAGGAGACGTAAGAGACGTGGTTTTGATCCCTGGGTCAGGAAGATCTCCTGGAGAAGGAAATGGCTACCCACTCCAGTACTCTTGCCTAGAGAATCCCAAGGACAGAGGAGCCTGGTGGGCTATAGTCCATAGGGTCACAAAGAGTCGGAAATGACTGAAGCAACTTAGCACACACAGATATAGCCAAAGAAATACATCTGAAAGCACAGCTGTCATGCTGAACCACATAACCCAACATTGCTTGCAGTTAGCTGTGAGCGTGTGGCTAAGTCCTCATCAATGATATGTTAACAGAAGTGACATGTGCCATTTCTGAGTCAGGGGCTTGCTTCCTCCATAACTTCCTCCTCTTTTTCTATCTGCTCAAACCTGGCTATCTGACAATCTGGCTTTAACCTTGCAGACTAGGACAAGACCCTAATTGATAATAGTGTGACAACTTGGAAAGAATCCAGGTCTATGAATTACCATGAGCAATAGACTGGCCCTGTGGACCTGAACTATTCACATTACGGCTGTTAAGAGAGAAACAAATTCCTTTGTTCTTTAGTCTTTTTGTTACAGCAATCTAGCTTCATGCTAAGTAATGCACCTCCTAGAGTACATACTCTACACAGCAACCAGAGTAAACCATGTAGTAACATAAGTCGTATCATTGGGCTTCTCTGCTTAAAACCCTCCAGTGGATCCCCATTTCTCAGAGTATAAATGCCAACATCCTTGGAATGGCCTACAAAGCCCAGTAGGACTTGTCGGTCCTCCCACACCTGTATTACCTCTCTGACTCTTATCCAGTCATTTTTCCCACCGGCCCATTCACTGGCTTCTTTTCTGTTTTGAGCAGGTCAGGCATTCTCCCACCACAGAGTCTTTGCTCATAATATCCCTTCCGCCTGGAAAGCTTTTCCCCAGATGTGTGCCTGCCTCATTCCCTCACTTCATTAAGATCTCGGCTTATGTATCACCTTTCTAGAGAGACCTTTCTGGACCACCCTCTATGAAATAGCACCCCATCACTACCTGGCCCTGGCTTTAGTTTTCTTCATAGCACTAGTTACTGGTTGACATATACGTTTGTTTATTTTCTGCCTCCTCCCTTTAGAGTGCACACTCCATAAAAGTAGGAAATTTTGTATGCTACTAGATCCCTAGTCAAGGCTGTATGTTGTCACCCTGCTTATTTAACTTATATGTGAGTACATCATGAGAAACGCTGGGCTGGAAGAAGCATAAGCTGGAATCAAGATTGCCGGGAGAAATATCAATAACCTCAGATGTGCAGATGACACCACCCTTATGGCAGAGAGTGAAGAGGAACTAAAAAGCCTCTTGATGAAAGTGAAAGAGGAGAGTGAAAAAGTTGGCTTAAAGCTTAACATTCAGAAAACTAAGATCATGGCATCTGGTCCCATCACCTCATGGGAAATAGATGGGGAGACAGTGGAAACAGTGTCAGACTTTATTTTTTTGGGCTCCAAAATCACTGCAGATGGTGATTGCAGCCATGAAATTAAAAGACGCTTACTCCTTGGAAGGAAAGTTATGACCAACCTAGATAGTGTATTAAAAAGCAGAGACATTACTTTGCCAACAAAGGTCTGTCTGGTCAAGGCTATGGTTTATCCAGTGGTCATGTATGGATGTGAGAGTTGGACTGTGAAGAAAGCTGAGCGCTGAAAAATTGATGCTTTTGAACTGTGGTGTTGGAGAAGACTCTTGAGAGGCCCTTGGACTGCAAGGAGATCCAACCAGTCCATCCTAAAGGAGATCAGTCCTGGGTGTTCACTGGAGGGACTGATGCTGAGGCTGAAACCAGTACTTTGGCCACCTCATGCGAAGAGTTGACTCATTGGAAAAGACCCTGATGCTGGGAGGGATTGGGGGCAGGAGGAGAAGGGGACGAGAGAGGATGAGATGGCTCGATGGCATCCCTGACTCGATGGGCATGAGTTTGAGTAAACTTCGGGAGTTACTGATGGATAGGGAGGCCTGGCGTGCTGTGATTCATGGGGTCACAAAGAGTCGGACACAACGGAGCAACTGAACTGAACTGAACTGAACTGAGATCCCTAGTGCCTAAAATGATGCTAGCCCATGCTAGGGGCTCAGTAAGTTGGTGAATGAATGGCTTTGTTCATTGATCTTCCAACATCCACTAAGTCACTGATTCTCTGACTTCAGTATGCAAAAGTATCACCTGAGGTGCCTGTTAAAATGCTGACTCCTGGGGCTATAGTCATTCAGATTCTGATTAAGCGGATATGTAGTCCTAGGAATTTGGTTTTTTTTGACTCCTACACCCACCTCCTAGAATTTTATATATATATATATATATATACATGGTAAGGTGACACCTCTTAGAGAAACACTGCACTAGGTTGTAAGAATCATGAGGACTTTCTCAATAGTGTATCCGTAAGGCCTTGAAGAGTGCCTCACACATAAAGTGTTCAACAAATGTTTTTAAATGGATCAATCAACAAATATTTATTGTAGTCTCTTAGGTTTCCGGCACTCTGCTGGATGCCAAGACTCGTTCAATGGGAGCACCTTATCCTTAAACTTCTGTGCCCAACAGTCCAAGTCGCTGGGACCTGAAAGTCCGCTCAGTGCTGTTACAGTGTGGACTAAGCTGTTCTTTTATTTATTTATTTTAATTGGAGGCTAATTACTTTACAATATTGTAGTGGTTTTTGCCATACATTGACATGAATCAGCCGTGTGTGTACGTTCTTTAAGGAAGTGCTTCTTAAGTTTCATGTTCACATGAATCACCTGTGGTATTTTGTTAAAAGATTCTGATCTAGCAGGCTTGAGATGGGCCTGGAATTCTGCATAGCTTACAAACTCCCAGGTGATGCTGATACACTGGCCCATCAACCACTTTGAGTAGCAAGGTCTTAGGCTAAAACGTGGGAGTGGGGAGAGCCATCCAGGTGATTCCTGTTTACCAGGAGCACCTTGCTCCTTGGCTGCACAAAACCGTTCTGCCCAGAGCCCAGTGGTAGCTGCTTAATTTTCAAGCTCTACCAACAATTTTATATGTTTTAATTAAAAAAGACCCCAAATCAATTAAGATAGACATCTCTGCAAACTATAAAATTCATGGATGTAAATTGTGTTGTTGTTTTTCTGAGGGGGATGGAATAATGTTCCTGTCTTTGTTTAATTAAAAATTGAGACAAGGGAGGTTTTGGAGGTGACAGACAGATGTCTGAAAGTGCTACAAAGAGCTTGGATGAGATAATTTCTGTCTCGTGAATGTATTAATCTCCTAGTCTACCACAGACTGGATGGCTGAAGCAATAGACGTTTATTTCTCACAGTTCTGGGGGTTGGGAAGTTCAAGATCACAGGATCAACAGGGTAGGCTTCATTCTGGGGACCCTTCTCTTGGCTTGTAGGTGGCAGCCTTCTTTGCTGGGTGCTCACATGACCTCTTCATGTGTGTGTTTGGGAGAGAGTCCTAGCTCCCTTGTGTGTCTTCTTATAAGGACACCAATCCTATCTGACTGGGCTCTCAGGCTTTTTTTAAAAAATATTTATTTATTTGGCTGCACCAGATCTTAGTTGCAACATGGAGGATCTTAATTGTGTCATGCAAACTCTTTGTTACAGCATGTGGGATCTAGTTCCCTGACCAGGGATAGAACCCAGTACCCTGCAGTGGAAGCATGGAGTCAGCTGCTGGATCACCAGGGAAGTCCCAGGGCCCCACTCTTATGCTTCATTTAACCTTGACTACTTCCTTAAAGTGCCCATCTCCAAATATAGCCACACTGGGGGGCTATGGGCTTCAACATACTAATATGGGAAGGACACAGCA
The DNA here is from genome assembly GCF_019320065.1 of Cervus canadensis. Classification (NCBI taxonomy): domain Eukaryota; kingdom Metazoa; phylum Chordata; class Mammalia; order Artiodactyla; family Cervidae; genus Cervus; species Cervus canadensis. Next base: position 119,754,634 of record NC_057419.1, read on the forward strand.
TTCACTTCATAACAGTGAACAAGACCTACAAACAGTACATCTCTTAATTTAGGCCATCTGTGTGGAGTAGTTTGGTCGCCTTTCAAGAAACCTAAAATTTCCATCATCACTTAATTCTTTTGTCTTAATGCATTTAGATTCCAGAAGTTCCTCCTTGGAAACTGTAATGCCCCAGAATTAGGAAAACAGTAACTATCTAATTATTGTGAACTTCTGGGCTTTTAACTCTAGGACTCCTTATTTAGGCTTTAGGGGATTTCTGAATTCCCCCAAATTTAATGAAATATTTATGTATGTACATCTGTATTGTCTGTGACTTTTTTCTAGGGAGAGAGTCCCTAGCTTACATAGAATTCTGAGATGGATCCTGTGATTCCCTTTAGCTTCAAAATCTCCTTAGATGTGAGGCTAATAGGGCTTAGGATAGGGGATTTTGAATGGTAGGGGAGAAGTGTACAACACTTTATTGCATTTTGTTTCATTTATTTTGAGGCTTCCCTTGTGGCTCAGCTGGTAAAGAATCCACCTGCAATGTGGGAGACCTGGGTTTGATCCCTGGGTTGGGAAGATCCCCTGGAGAAAGGAAAAGCTACCCACTCCAGTATTCTTGGCCTGGAGAACTCCATGAACTGTATAGTCCATGGGGTCTCAAAGAGTCGGACACGACTGAGCGACTTTCACTTCACTTTATTTTTATGTGTCTCTTTCCCTCCTTTACCTTGTGTCTTTCTTGAGGGAAAGCCATACTCATCTGTGTATCCCTCATGCCCAGCATGATATTTAGCACAGAAAAATTATTCAGCATATAGTTTTGAAAGCAGGCTGCTTGGATAAGGTGGGAGCTCAAGGAGGTGGGGGCACTGAAACACAGGGCTCCGTGTATCTAGGTCCTGACCTAGGTGGGCATGAGCAGAGAAGAGAGAGGGACAAGAGTATCCAGAGAAAACTTTGGTTAATTAATGCCTATTACAGGGCTCAGGGCTTCCCTAGTGACTCAGATGGTAACGAATCTGCCTGCCATGTGGGAGATCTGGGTTTGATCCCTGGATCGGGAAGATGCCCTGGAGGAGGAAATGGCAGCCCACTCCAGTATTCTTCCTGGAGAAATCCATGGACAGAGGAGCCTGGCAGGCTACAGACCATGGGATCACAAAGAGTCAAACACAAGTGACTAACACTTTCACTTCACTTCACAAGGCTCAACTTTATATACACATGTACTTTTGAGAGGTCATTTTCAATAGAATGTAAAATCCAAGTCTAACATCTCAGCTCTTGTTTCCTAGTTAAGATGTGCTGTTCAATCAATAAAAATGAATAATTTAAATTCAATATCCCTCTGTCACTATCAATAATACTTTTGTGAGTGATGTAGTACTATGGTAATTCAATTTGTTAGTTGCTGCCACACTTTTCACATGACAGTCTGCTGAAGTTGTAAACTTAATTTACTCTAGGTATTTGACACAAATAACATTGATGGGCTTTGTCTTTAAAAGTTTGATTTTCCCCCGCACCCCAAAATATCTCCTCTGTGTTTGTTTTTATTGAGTAAAGAGTCACCTGTCTGGTTAAGGAAACCTTTTTTAAGCTAAGGAAGCCTCCCACTTGGCTTTACACATACCTTTGTTAAACAATCTAGGCTTACAACCTCAGAATTGGGAAAGACCTCAGATGTGTTGTTCTGTTTGCCCACTTCCAGGGACAGTTTCTTATCCTCTAGAGCACAGACTCCACTGCTGGATGGCTCTCACAGAAAGTTCTCCACAGAAGAGAAAAAACCTCCTATTCTGCAACTCAAACTTTTATTATTAGCTTTCCTGAGTGACACATTGCAAATCTATCCATCAATAGGTTTACTATCAATAGATTTACAATCTATCCTGCTTGCCAATTCTCTCATATATTTGAAGGCTGTTTGCATGTACACCCAAGATTTTCCTTGTCCAGGTTAAACTTTCCTAGTACTTTCAATTCCTTTCCATTTGACAAGGTTTCTAGATCACCTCACTCATGTCATACTAAAATGCCACACAAATATTTACCAGCAATCTGATAGATGGTTAACAACTAAAATATATAAGGAATTCGTACAGTTCAGTAGCAAAACCCAGACATTTTCATGTTGATATTTATTATCAGAATATTGATTTATAATATTAGTGACATTCAGTGCCATGGAATTCTACTGTATATGGTCAGATAATGTCTTTATATTGTGTTGTACATGTGCGTGCGTGCATGCTAAGTCACTTCAGTCATGTCTGACTCTGTGTGACCCCATGGACTATAGCCTGCCAGGCTCCTGTGTCTATGGGATTCTTCAGGCAAGAATACTGGAAGGCGTTGCCATGCGCTTCTCCAGGATATCTTTGCGACCTAGGGATCAAACCCAAGTTTCTTATGTCTCCTGCATTGGCCAGCGGGTTCTTAACCACTAGCACCACCTTGGAAGCCCCCATGTTTTGTGGTTTCCTCAAGAATACTTGTCTCTTGTCTTTTTGATAATAGCCATTCTAGCAGGTGTGAGATTTTTGATTTGCATTTCCCTGATCTTTGCTTAAATTGAGTCGATATAAGTTGGACTACGCCAAAGAAGGAAAGTAAGCAAATTTTAGGCATAATTTGATTTCACTTTCATTTTTGAACATGCTATGTCATAAATAGGAAGAGTACACGAACAAGGCAAATATAACCATTGGTAATTCATTAAACGTATTTAAAAACTCATATAAGAAAATAGTTTTGAAGAGAATATATTTATGAAGAATATATTTTATACATTTTAAGTATATTTAAAAATATATCCTTGAATATACTTTTGAGTATATTCTTGAATAAAGTTAATGTTTTCTTCAATAGCTCCATGAATCTAGTGACTAGATTTAAAATATCTTCTTAAATACGTATTTGGATGCATTCTTGACTATGCTCTTGAATATGAAGAATTCTTATGAACGTAACCATGTTAAGATAATCTCAAAAAATATTCACAAAACTTCCTTTTATACAACAGTATATTCCCATGAATGTGTTCTCCTTGCACCCTCAGTCTCATTCTCTTTCTGCCTCTCATTCTCCAGCTGTAGCAGAAGGAAGCTAAGGCAGAAATAAATTGAATATCCCTCAAAATGCTATTATGAAGCCTCCAAAAACCCCTAAAACTAAAAAGATGAAAAAACAAGGAACTTAGGTCAGTTAACCAGTCAACAAGTTGACTATGAAGCTGACTGGCAAATTTTGGTGATTTGACTTAGGCTTATGAGGGGTGGACTGTATTTATGGCTGGGAGACATAGCATGTCCTCTAGTGCTGGCTTTGGGGAGTTTACTGCCTTCTCCCTTGTCTTCTCTATCCCCCAGGTGAATTTTCCGCTGCTGTCAATCAATAAACAGTCCCACTCAGTCATAATTATTGAAACTATGTCTAAAATAAAAGTGATATTGAGACCTCTCTGACAGTTCAGTGCACAGAGTTAAGACTCTGTACTTCTATTGCAGGGAGCTTGGGTTCCGTCCCTGGTTTGGGAACCAAAATCCTGCATGCTGCATAGTGGACCAAAAAATAAATTTACCTTCTGAGTAAATTAAACCACATTAGAACATTGATACCATGATGATATATACTTTTGCTTCTTTGAAACTTGTTTTTTATTTGTTATTTTAGCTTTGTTTTGCTTATTTTCCTTTATTTCCATGTAATTGCAGATAAATGAGGTTTCTGGAAAAGTGATCTCAAGTTGAAAGAAATATGAGAGATATACTTCTGTGGTCCTCACAGATACAATAATTTGTTGGGCAGTTTATTTCAAAGTCTACAGAAATCCCCCAAATTTGTTATACTACTGCTAGAATCATTTACATTGTTTGATCTCTAGCTATACTTTAATCTTCAAAAGAGATCAAGTTTACTTTTTTTTCAAATGTACTTTTGAAATTGAGTTTATTATCACATAATTCTGAAGTTTTGATATGAACTAGTCTCAAGGAAATTGATTTTAGATGCTATATGTTTCTGTCTTGTGCTTTAGGAAGCATTCTGGAGTAGGAAAAGGCATTAAAAGTCCAAACATGTCAGAACACCTAGGCAATCTGGTTCCCCAGCTGGGGAAAAGGGTCCGTATCAGGTCCCAAGGAGGCTGATAAATATTAGGGGTAGGTATACTAAGCGTGTGGTCCCCAAATGTTAGAATGCTCCAGAATTGACTAAAGAGCTTGTTAAAACACAAATGATTGGGTCCTAGCCCCAGAGTTTTAGATTCAGTATGTCTGGTGGTTGTTATTCAGTCACTAAGCCATATCCGACTCTTTGTGACCCCATGAACTGCAACATGCCAGGCTTCCCTGTCCTTTACTATCTCTGAGTTTGCTCAAACTCATGTCCATGGAGTTGGTTATGCCATCCAACCATCTCATCCTTCATTGTCCCCTTCTGCTCTTGCCCTCAATCTTTCCCAGCATCAGAGTCTTTTCCAATTAGTCAGCTCTTTGCATCAGGTGGTCAAAGTATTGGAGTTTTAGCTTCAGCATCAGTCCTTCCAATGAATATTCAGGGTTGATTACCTTTAGGATTGACTGGCTTGATCTCCTTGCTGTCCAAGGGACTCTCAAGATTCTTCTCCAGCACCACAGTTCAAAAGCATCAATTCTTCAGAGCTCAGCCTTCTTTATGGTCAAGCTCTCACATCCATATATGACTACTGGAAAAACCATAGCATTGACTAAACAGACCCATGTCAGCAAAGTGATGTCTCTCCTTTTTAATATGCTTATAGATTTATCATAGCTTTTCTTCCAAGGAGCAAGCATCTTTTAATTTCGTGACTGCAGTCACAGTCCGCAGTGATTTTGGAGCCCAAGAAAAGATAGTCTGTCACTGTTTCCATTGTTTTCCCATATATTTACCATGAAGGGATGGGACCAGATGCCATGATCTTAGTTTTCTGAATGTTGAGTTTTAAGCCAACTTTTTCACTCTCCTCTTTCACCTTCATCAAGAGACTCTTTAGTTCTTCTTCACTGTCTACCGTTAGAGTGGTATCATCTGCATATCTGAGGTTGTTGATATTTCTCCTTGCAATCTTGTTTCTGGTCTATGAGTCATCCAGCCTGCCTTTTCACATGATGTACTCTGCATATAAGTTAAATAAGCAGGGTAACAATTTATAGCTTTGATGTACTTCTTTCCCAATTTTGAAGCAGTCTATTGTTCCATGTCCAGTTCTAACTCTTGCTTCTTGACCCCCATACAGGTTTCTCAGGAGACATAAAGTGGTCTGATATTACCATCTCTTTAAGAATTTTCCCTATTTTCTTGTGATCCACACAGTGAAAGGATTTAGTGTAGTCAATGAAGCAGATGTTTTTTTTTCGAATTCCCTTACTTTCTCTATGATCCAACAGATGTTGGCAATTTGATCTCTGGTTCCTCTGCACTTTCTAAATCCAGCTTGTCCATCTGGAAGTTCTCAGTTCATTTACTGTTGAAGCATAACTTGAAGGATTTTGAGCATTACTTTACTAGCATGGTGGCTTCCCTGGTGGCTCAGACGGTAAAGTGTCTGTCTGCAATGCTGGAGGCCCGATCTTCCCTGGGTCGGGAAGATCCCCTAGAGAAGGAAATGACAACCCACTCTAGTACTCTTGCCTGGAAAATCCCATGGACAGAGGAGCCTGGTAGGCTACAGTCCATGGGGTCGTAAAGAGTCTGACACAACTGAGCGGTTTCACTTTCACTTTGCTAGCATGTGAAATGAGCACAATTGTACTGCAGTTTGAACATTGTTTGACATTGCCCTTCTTTAAGATTGGAATGAAAACTGATCTTTCCCAGTCCTGTGGCCACTGCTGAGTTTTCCAAATTTGCTGGCATATTGAGTGCAGCACTTTAACAGCATCATCTTTTAGGATTTGAAAGAGCTCAGCTGGAATTCCATCACCTCCACTAGCTTTGTTCATAGTAATGCTTCCTATGGCCCACTTTACCTCATACTTTAGGTAATCTGACCATACCATCATGGTTATCTGGGTCATTAAGACCTTTTTTGTATACTTCTGTGTATTCTTGCGACCTCGTCTTAATCTCTTCTGCTTCTGTTAGGTCCTATATAGTCATTAATTAATTATATTTTCCTTTGCAAATATCCCTTTCTTCTCTATATTACAAAAATTTGACTTCATTAGTTTAGTTAATGGTTCATGTTTCTCTCTCTCCCTCCTGTCATATCTTTAATTATAATGTGTCTTGAATCCTTTAACAAATGTAGAGAATAAATCAGTAGGGGAAGAAATAAGCCTTTAGTGCCTGTAATGGTAGGAGGAACAGTAGATATAAACATTTGAGTAAATGGCCTTCTATACCCTGTATGCAGGCATCAGTTCCAGAACTCCTCTTCTACTTTCCTTTGGGATAAAATAAATATCATTTTGGCATTGCGTGTTTGATAAAGTGGGTATGATGTATCTGCTTGTACATTGAATGGTACTCATTACATATTACTGTAATATGCAATATGTAATATTGCTAAGGCACAAAAAGGGGCATGAAATAGTTCTCCTGATTGTGCATATTTAAAAATACTTAGATTATACCTAGGCCTAATTATTCTAGATATATGTTATTTTCTTTTACTATTGGACCTTAGGTCCAGGGTTGAGGACCTAAGGAAACAGGGTTGAGGAACAAATCTTCAAAAAATATAATATCCTATTTTCCATTGAAGAGCTCTACATAATCAGAGACAATGAGAAAAACTGCATTCCTCAGAAAGAGGGCTCTCCATAATACCCTGTAAAGCATCGGATGCTCTTTAAAATTGACTTATTGATGTCTAGGGAGGGAGTATAATGAATACAGCCCAGACATGATCAAGAAATGTGGCCCATGTAAAAAAAAAAAAGACACCTAATTGCTACTTGCTGAACCCATCAAATAAGATATGTTGTCCCAGTAGGCAGGCTTGTGGAAAGAGCATTGCAAAAAGCTACACACTGCCACTTATAACAGAAGGTATAATGAGACTCTCAGCATCCAGTACAAGAGACATAGTGTCTCTATATGTTCATTCAACCCTCCTACACCTTCATCATCATTTTCTGTGTCTGGACATGGTCTCAGTGTTCAGATAATTGCCATTCAAGTTTGCCAAAAAACGAAATTTTGTGAGGTTAGCTAGCCTTGGCAAAGTATCCTGGTTTGTGCCCTACTCTTTCAACCCGAAGACTCTTGAGAAATCTGTTTAAACTTCTCGCCTTCGTTTGGGTTCTTATCAGGGTGGTACTTCAAGGCCAGTTTCCTGTAAGCCTTTTTCAATTCTTCTTGGGTGGCATTGGGTTTGACCCCCAAAACATCATAGTAAGTGGTTTCTTTCACCATTTTCTACAGCCGGTGAGCGGGCCGATGCCGGTGTGGGGGAGCGGGAAGGAGCGCGTTGCTGTGCGCAGCTCGGGCAGCCGCCGCTCCTCCGCCTTTCACCGAGCGTTCTGGAAAGTTCCCAACCCGAAGACTCTTTATTGGCCACCTACGAGAGGAATAGGTGCAGTGCAAACATAACTATAGCTGATGTCAGAATAGGATAAGGGTCTTAAAAGGAGTACACATGATTATGGGATTTCAGAAGAAAACAAGATCAAAACTAATTGTAGGAGTCAGGGAAGACTTTCAGAGGGAAGAATATGCACAGCTTTAAAAAAAGCAGAGAACAGAGTTTGGTGGAGTGGGATGGGGTGGTGGTAGTGTATTTCTATTTTTATCTTTATAAATTTTTTTAAACTTCTGGAAAGGAATAAAGCATATTTTGCGTAGGATGAAATGGGTACCGGAAAATTATACTTTAAAAAATTTTATTGGACTATAGTTGATTTACAGTGTTGAGTTAGTTTCAGGTGTACAATAAAGTGAATCATACATATGTATATATATGTATGTATATACATTCTTTTTCAAATTCTTTTCTCATATAAGTTATTATAGAATACTGAGTAGAGTTCCCTGTGCTATACAAGGTAGTAGATTTCTTAATAAAAGAGTAACAAATAGATCCCAAATCTCTTCTCCAAATAATGTTTTGAAATTTTGCTTTTGTATATTACATATTTTCTTCCTCCCTTATTTTCTCAAGAACCCACTTTATTTTTTTTCTCAAGAACCCACTTTAATATGTGTTTTTTAATGAAGGGTTTCAAAAAATGTGGTATGTGCAGTGACACTCAAAGAACATAAGTGATAGTTGTATGTGGTACTCAGGTCGATATTTTATATTTTAATAGTCACATGTTTAGTTTGATACACAGTTGAAAAACATTACAACTCATATATCAACCCCATGATTTCATGGATATTATGGCTTAGGAGGTGTAAAAAGTAAACAAAGGACTTGATTTAAAGAAAATGTTGAAAAAATAAAAAGATCTGCAGAACTCCTTTTCCTAACTACTAGTCTATATTTGAGTATTTGAAACTATTGCAGAAACCTTAACATTTATGACAATGAAAATGAATGCAAAATTAAGCTCCAAATATTAAGAGGTACCATTTCTGCCCATTAAAATGATCATAAGATTTTGTTTTAAAGAGATTTATGGTATGAGAAATATAGTGATGAAAAAAAAAAACAAATTTTTTGTCATATTGTCCCTAAACTCCCCTAATGCCAGACCCATTATTTGGCAGCAACAATGCTTTCCGATAATGAACTGTTTTCCATTCAAGGCAGCAAGTCAAATATTCGTTTCTCATTAATAATTCAATGTGACAAATTTATTACCTTGAAGGTGCTGCAAGTCAATTAGACAATGGGAAATTGTGTCTTCCTTTCAGCCCATTTAATTGGCTTCCAAGTGTGACATTCATCAAAACCTTGACTTTTAATGTAAACTTGATTATATGAGCTGGAGTTAGGGTTTGACACAGGGCACACTTGACTAACCCTCAGTGTTTGGGAGCTCCAGAGCCTTCAGAGAAGCCTGGTCAATCATTGCTGACATTTTGCTGTAGAATCCCAGGGCCTGGTTGTGCAGTGTCGCTCCTGCTGATGCTGGGCATGCAGAAAAGCCTTTAAGATCTTTTTGAACTCTATGCATTTTGGGGGCCATTTATCTTTTTTTCTGTTTTTTAAAATACATTTAAAATTGCAGTATAATTGCTTTACAATGTTGTGTTAGTTTCTGCTGTACAATGTGAATCAGCAAAATGATACATACACCCCCTCCCTCTTGAGCCTCTTTCCCCCTACTCCACCCCATCCCGCCCTCTAGGTCATCACAGGGCGACAAGCTGAGCTCCCTGTGCTGGCAGCAGCTTCCCACTAGCTATCTATTTCACACATGGTAATATCTATATATATTAAGGCTACTCTCTCAATTCGTCCCACCCTTTCTTTCCCCCACTGTGTCCACAAGTTTATTCTCTACGTCTATGTATTCCTGCTCTATAAATAGGTCCATCAGTACCATTTTTCTAGATTTCATATATATGCGTTAACATTTTTTCTGGTTTTTAAAGAGTGTTTATACCTGGGAGAATGTAGGAGCGGTGCTTAGAGTTGTAAACAAGACTTTAAACAGCTTGCAAGGCTACTGCAAGAATTTAGTAAGAGAGAAATCTGGTGGGTAAAGTATAGCTAAAGAATAATCATTTCAATGCCAAGTCAGCACATTTGAAACACTGCAAGTCAAATGATTATCCTATATTTGTTTCAGAATTCAAACATCTGTATTACTTCCTAATGAAATGAAATACTTCCTAATAACATATAACAATAACATATGAAATACTTCCTAATATCATTTGCTTCATGAGATAATCACTCAAATCTCTTATCAGTTCAGTTCAGTTCAGTCACTCAGTCATGTCCAACTCTTTGTGACCCCATGAACCACAGCATGGCAGGCCTCCCTGCCCATCACCAACTCCCAGAGTCCTCCCATGTCCATCGAGTCGGTGATGCCATCCAACCATCTCATCCTCTGTTATCACTGTCTAGGCTGTTCATAACTTTCCTTCCAAGGAGTGACCATTTTTTTAATTTCATGGCTTCAACATTACATGAACAGTGAACTTCCAGATGTTCAAGCTGGTTATAGAAAAGGAAAAGGAACCAGAGATCAAATTGCCAACATCTGTTGGAACATTGAAAAAGCAGGAGAGTTCCAGAAAAACATCTATTTCTGCTTTATTGACGATTGCAAAGTCTTTGGCTGTGTGGATCACCACAAACTGGAAAATTCTGAAAGAGATGAGCATACCAGACCATCTGACCTGCCTCTTGAGAAATCTGTAAGCAGGTCAGGAAGCAACAATTAGAACTGGACATGGAACAACAGACTGGTTCCAAATAGGGAAAGGAGTACGTCAAGGCTGTATATTGTCACCCTGCTTATTTAACTTATATGCAGAGTACATCATGAGAAACGCTGGGCTAGAGGAAGCACAAGCTGGAATGAAGATTGCCAGGAGAAATATCAATAACCTCAGATATGCAGATGACACCACCCTTATGGCAGAAAGCAAAGAAGGGCTAAAGAGCCTCTTGATGAAAGTGAAAGAGGAGGGTGAAAAAGTTGGCTTAAAATGCAACATTCAGAAAACTAAGATCATAGTGTCAGGTCCCATCACTTCATGGCAAGTAGATGGGGAAACAGTGGAAACAGTGAGAGAGTTTATTTTGGGACGCTCCAAAATCACTGTGGATGGTGATTGCAGCCATGAAATTAAAAGATGCTTACTCCTTGGAAGGAAAGTTATGAACAACCTAGACAGCATATTGAAAAGCAGAGACATTACTTTGTCAACAAAGCTCTGTCTAGTCATGGCTATGGTTTTTCCAGTAGTCATGTATGGAAGTGAGAGTTGGACTGTAAAGAAAACTGAGTGCCAAAGAATTGATGCTTTTGAACTGTGGTGTTGGAAAAGACTTTTCAGAGTCCCTTGCACAGCAAAAAGATCCAACCAGTCCATCCTAAAGGAATCAGTCCTGGGTGTTCATTGGAAGGACTGATGTTGAAGCTGAATCTCCAATACTTTGGCCACCTGATGCGAAGAGCTGACTCATTTGAAAGGACCCTGATGCTGGGAGGGATTGAAGGCAGGAGGAGAAGGGGACGACAGAAGATGAGATGGTTGGGTGGTATCACCGACTCGATGGACATGAGTTTGAGTAAACTCTGGGAGTTGGTGATGGACAGGGAGGCCTGGAGTGCTGCAGTCCACGGGGTTGTAAAGAGTTGGACACGACGGAGCGATTGAACTGAACTGAACTGAACTTAAGGCTCTTGCCAAGGAAATCTGTATTTAAACTGGGTGAAAATTGCATGTCACAGAAAAATGTACCAATACATCATTCATGGTTAGTTTAATCTGGTTATCAAATCCATTATTTCTTACTTACTGCAACAGAGAGTAGGATCCTGAGTAACAGGTTCAAGGGGTCAGAAAGGCCTTGTTGGGATGGAGAAGGAGAAGTCATGTGTGAATTTCTATTTGTGCTCTACCTGTATGTTTGGTTAGGGTGCCTCAAAAGGAGACCCTTTGCTTTCAGGACACTACTCCATTGTTTCAGTTTTACACTCACTCAAATAGGTCTTCCTTTAAGAAACTATACTGTATTGGGGCTTCCCTGGCAGTCCAGTGGCAAAGACTCCATGCTCTCAACGCAGAGGGCCTGGGTTCAGTTCCTGGTCAGGGAACTAGACTCCACATGCTGAGGCTAAAGAGTTTACATGCCACAGTTAAAGATCCTACATGCCCCAACAAAGATCCTGTATGCTGCAACTAAGACCTGGCACAGCCAAATAAATACATAAATAAATATTTTTTTAAAAAAAAATTATACTAATCCAATCCCAGGGAATTCAGTTCAGTTCAGTTCAGTCACTCCGTCATGTCCAACTCTTTGTGACCCCATGGACTGCAGCATGCCAGGCCTCCCTGTCCATCGCCAATTCCCAGAGCTTACTTAAACTTAAGTCCATTGAGTTGGTGATGCCATCCAACCATCTCATCCTCTGTCGGCCCCTTCTCCTCCTCCCTTCAACTCTCACATCCATACATGACTACTGGAAAAACTATAACTTTGAATAGATGGACCTTTGTTGGCAGAGTAATGTCTCTGCTTTTTAATATGCAGTCTAGGTTGGTAATAGCTTTTCTTCCAAGGAGTAAGGGTCTTTTAATTTCTTGGCTGTAGTCACCATCCACAGTGATTTTGGAGCGTCCCAAAATAAAGTCTCTCACTGTTTCCACTGTTTCCCCATCTACTTGCCATGAAGTGACAGGACCTGATGCCACGATCTTAATTTTCTGAGTGTTACATTTTAAGCCAACTTTTTCAGTCTCCTCTTTCACTTTCATCAAGAGGCTCTTTAGTTCTTCTTTGCTTTCTGCCATAAGGGTGGTGTCATCTGCATATCTGAGGTTATTGATATTTCTCCCGGCAATCTTGATTCTGGCTTGTGCTTCACCCAGCCCAGCGTTTCTCATGATGTACTCTGCATATAAGTTAAATAAGCAGGGTGACAATATACAGCCTTGACGTACTCCTTTCCCTATTTGGAACCAGTTTGTTGTTCTATGTCCAGTTCTAACTGTTGCTTCCTGACTTGCATACAGATTTCTCAAGAGGCAGGTTAGGTGGTCTGGTATTCCCATCTCTTTTGGAATTTTCCAGAGTTTGTTGTGGTCCACACAGTCAAAGGTTTTGGCATAGTCAATAAATGTACAAATTAGGGGAAGATTATTCCCATGATAAATTGATGATTTTGTTTACCACAGGATTCCATGATGGACAGTTTTATATAGAGAGTTTTCTTCCCACATTGTATATTGTTAGATCATAACCACTTTGAGAAAAAGACCAAAGGGAACAGCAGCACTTTAGAACAAAGATATTAGGACAGAATGTCCATGAAAGTGTCATCTAAAATGAAGAGAAAACATCTTGGAGAGTTACGCAAAGAAGGTGGAGTTTCCTTTGTAGGAGCTCAGTTTACCTGCAACATATTCAAGAATTCCTTTCATTAAAGGAGACTCATGCTAAAGGGATTTGATTTTCTTATACCATATTTTCCCCTTTGCTTTCCCAAGGCTTCCTGGACAACACAATGACCTGTAGAAGTTTCCTTTTGGTCCTTTGCATCTCAGGAGATGCTTTACTTCAACCCTTCCACGTGTGTCTTAGCAGGATGTGTTTAGCCACAGAGATTCATACTAGTCTCTGTTAAAGTAGATGTTGGTCCTATTTTGGATCTGCTGATGGTCTTAATCTTTTCAAAAATTTCTTAAAAATGTGTTCTTCAACCCTGGAAAGACCTAGAGGTCTCAAACCTCAGAAATGATATGATTACCCTGTCAATACAGGATACTTTAAGTAGTAAGGGTTCCATTAAGGTGGATCCTTGGACCAAGAGAATCCCAGAAGGCCTCTCAGCTCTCTGCTGCTGCTGCAATGCTTCAGCTTACTCCAAGATTCAAACTCTTAGATTCTGTAGCTCCAAGATTCAAACTCTTTCCCTCCCAATCTGACAGCTGTAGGGTATGTGAGTGTGAGTTGGATGGTGTAGTGAAGTGTGCCATCTACAGGTTGAGAACTGAAAGTGGGAGGTGCTTGAGGGATAGGAGCAGAAGGGAAATGTACATATATGTAGAAATATCTATTTGAAGCCATGGAGCCCAGTAGAAACTATTTTCTCAATGATGTGTTCTTTTGAAATAAGTAAAGATTATTAGCCACATGCCTCTCTCTCCCAGCCCTTCCTAATGGGACATATGGCTTTATCAGGACCACTGTAGTACTGAGCCAATTTCATCCGAGTCAGGGTGTTTATTAATAGTGTCCCTCTGAGCCATTATCCTCCAATTAAAAATAAATAAATTAAAAAATAATGTCCCTCTGCATATCCTGAATACCTCTAAATAACTTTGTGAAGCTTAGAATCTGGTTACACTGACTAATACTCCTGTCTACTTTTTCTTTTCACAAGATCTGAGTCAGAATCTGAGTCTTGGCTCAAGAGATGTTTCAATTGAGGGCCTAGGACCATCATTCTCCTTTGGATGGAGTATTAGTCAGTGTTGTCCAGAGAACCTATAGGAAATATGTATCTCATATATGTGTGTGTGTGTGTGTGTATGTGTGTGTGTGTATCTCTTATTGGTTCATATATGTCAAAATTTGACATGAACTAGTAGATGGCGCTAGTAGTAAAGAACCTGCCTGCCAATGCAGGAGATGTAAGAGATGCAGGTTCAAACCCTGGGTTGGGAAGATCCCCTGGAATAGGAAATGGCAACCCACTTCAGTATTCTTGCTGGGAGAATCCCATGGACAGAGAAGCCTGGAGGGCTATGGTCCATAGGGTTGCAAAGAGTCAGACACAGCTGAAGCAACTTAGCATGCACATGCAATAGGACCTGGTATATCCTCGCTACTGTGAGGAATTGCCTCACACAATTATGGAGGCTGAGAAGTCCCACAATCTGCCATCTATAAGCTGGAGGCCCAAGAAAGCAGGTGGTGTCATTCTAGTCTGAATCTGAAGGCCTGAGAACCAGGGGAGTCAATGGTATAAATCCCAGTCCAAGGACAGAACAAGACTGGTGTCCCAGCTCAGGAGGCCGGCAAAAACAAAAAGGGTGGATTCCTCCTTACGAGACCCTTTTGTTCTATTCAGGACCTCAGGAGACTGGATGATGTCCACGGACATTGAGGAGGGTGATCTACTTTACAGAGTCCACTGATTCAAAATGCTAATCTCACCTGGAAGCATCCTTATAGACACACTCTGAAAAAATGTTTCATCTGGGCACCCCTTGGACAGTCAGGTTGACACAAAAGTAATCATCATAGATGCTTTTCACTCTGTCTTAAAGGTATATTCTCTAACCTAGAATCTGAAATTAGGTTCTACATGTGGTTAAAATCTTTGAGAAGTATGTTTTCCATCAACTGATGAAAGGATAAAAAAAGTGTTACATATATATATGTGTGTGTGTGTGTGTACTTCCCTGATGTTCCAGTGGTTGAGACTCCATGGTTCCACTGCAGGGGCCACAGGTTTGATCCCTGGTTGAGGAAGTTCTGAATGCCATTTGCTTTCATCTTAATCTGCCTGCAATGCAGGAGACCTGGGTTCGATTCCTGGGTTAGGAAGATCCCCTGGAGAAGGAAATGACAACCCACCCCAAAATTCTTGCCTGGAGAATCCCATGGACAGAGGAGCCTGGCAGGCTTCAGCCCATGGGGTCGCAAGAGTTGGACACGACTTAGCAACTAAATCACCACCACCGTATATATATATGCATATATATATTTAATATTATTATTATTTGGACACAGAAAAACATGATGCTTGTTACTACATGGATGAACCTTGAAAACATTAAGTGAAGGACACCTGACACAAAAGGCCATCATGCATTGTATTATTCCATTCATATGAAATGTCTGCTGCTGCTAAGTCACTTCAGTCGTGTCTAACTGTGTAATCCCATGGACAGTAGCCCACCAGGCCCCTCTGTCCCCGGGATTCTCCAGACAAGAATACTGGAGTGGGTTGCCATTTCCTTCTCCAATGAAATGTCTAGAATACACCAATCTATAGAGACCAAAAGTTGGGTAGTCTTTCCCAGGGCTTGGGAGGAGATAGGAGGTAGAAAGTGATTGCTAATGGGTATAGGTTTCTTTTTAAGATGATAAAATATTTTGGAATTAGATAGCAGTGATGCTTGGAAAATTTTTTGATACACGAAAAAAACACTGAAGGGTACACTTTAAAATGGTGAATTTTATGGTAGTGAATTATATCTCAATCAAGTTGTTTTTAAAAGTATGTATATGACCTGTCTGTGAGATCTAGATAAGTCACTCAAGCTTTCTTTATCTCAGTTTCTTCCTTTGTCAAAGAAAGGAGAAAACAGTCCCTGACCTTTCTCTCATGTGTGAGTAGGATGAAGATTAAATGGGATAAAAGATATAAAGCATAAAATGCCTTATAAATTCAAAGGCTTATTTCTTTTTTCTTCTAATTCCTCTCCTGCACTTATGACCAAGTGCCTCTGCCACCTAACCCCAACAGAATCTAGGTGGTCTGTGTATAGTTAGGGTTGGGATCATGAGGTAAGAAAGGCCAACACTTCATTCTCTTATCACCCCCTGTATGTCACCCCCTCCCAACACACACACACACACTCCAGCTGAAGAATGCTTTCTGTTTCTCTGTTACAGGGTAAGGAAAGTCCCTGTAAAGTCTTCTTCCTTCCCAAAGGGAGAATACAAGAGATTCCATTAAGATACAATGGCAAGCTTTTAAGAAACTTGATTTTAGGATGGAAAAAAATAAATACAGTCTATAGTTGAAAGCACAGCATGGGAGCCAGCAAAGTGGCTACGTGACTAATCTCACTTTTCTTCTTAGAGCTGCCCTTTTTTATACTGTTCAAGTTGTTTTAGATCAAATAATGGGCAATCAACCCCCCCAAATTGTTGTGTGCTGTTAATTCTGCCTTCCTGACTGAATCCAGGAAGACTGGGGTGTGGGTGGAAACTGGCACTCCTACAAGAAGCACAGTCAAATGTAGCTGAAGGATTTGTCTATAAATACGTACAGACGCACACAAACTTGTGCACATGTGTCTTCCTTTATTTTATTTGCTTGTGCCATTTGCATATAACCCCTCGGGGTATAAATCAGTTTAACATTAATTAAAATATATGAAACCACATAAAATGGAATTAAAATGTTAGGCTTCAGTTGCCACCCCTTTAGGAAAGGCCTATAAAAAGGATAAATCTCGCCTTGCTCATCTTTTCCACCCCATCTCTTTTACATTTAAACATAGATACACACAGAGCTCATAAGTCCCTTTTCTGCTGAATTTTGCTTGAGTCTCTCCAATAGCTCCCTGTTGCCACTGGGATCAACTCTGAGTGCTTCAGTCTGGTTTTTATGGCCTGCCATAAACTGGTTCTACCTTATCTATCCAAACCTGTCTCCTCTTGCTCCATGACAAAGAACATGCCTGCAATGCAAGAGACCTGGGTTTGATCCCTGGGTCAGGAAGATCCCTCGGAGAAGGGAATGGCAACCCACTCTAGTAGTCTTGCCTGGAGAATTCTATAGACAGAGGAGTCTGGCGGGCTACAGTCCATGGGGTCACAAAGAGTCACAGTGACTAACACACACACGCACACACACACACATATGGGTATATGTATATGTGTGTGTACTCACGTGGATTAGTCCTACAATGGACATCCCTTTCAATCACTTTTATTCAAATGTATATGATTATGCTAAGCATGTAAGATTAATTCATATATTTATTGAATAAATATTTATTGATATTTATTTATTTATAAATATCAATAAATATTTATTTATCCAAGTATAGGGAATATTATTCATTGTATATGTTGTAGAGAGTAAAAATTTGAGAACTGCTCACTCATACCACACAATTTGGCACCTAATTATATATTGTCTGATATTAGTCTCTAATTGTTTCTTGAGAATAAGTTTTGCTTCCCCAACACCAACTGAAGCTTTCTGAAATCAGTGAAGTTTACTTGAATCCTCTGTAGCAACTAGTACCAGAATAGGCATTCCATAGATAGATGCTTAATAAATACTAGCAATTGGTTAAAATATTATTAATGCGAGACAATATATTGGGAAAATTGCAGTACACATGAGAAGCTGATATTTATACCATCCAATTAAAATTATAAACTATTAAGTTGTTATCACTGTGGCTTTTATTTCATTTTGTTTCTACCTGAAATTAAATTAATTACTGAAATGATTGTAAATCTGAATGTTCTAAGGTGTTTAATTGCTTCTCTTTTTATGTATCTGAAATTTGCTAGTTTAAGAATCGTAAAAAATATATTTAGAAAATAGGATATGTGTAGATGGAAGGGGGATTTTTAAATTAAATATATAATTTTCTAGTCCTTTGCATTTGAATGCAAAATAGAATCAGAGACTTTGACAGCCAAAAGAAACTTTAGCTCGTATCTAGTCCAAATCACTTATTTTGTAAGTGAGGAAATTGAGGTCCAGTGAGGGTGAGGACTTGCTCAAGGTCACACAGTCTGGGGACAAAATGAATGTTCTCAGTTATCTGGATGCACATGGATGGCTCTAGTACTCTGGATTTTATTTGTTAAGAATGGCAGAAGCATAGAAAGATAGAATGAATGCATATCTATTACCTGGGAAATAACCTGCAAAATGACAAAGCTGACACACTCATCGACATGGTAAATTATAAGTGGCTTAAAGGAATTGCTAACCATTTTTCTGGCCAAATGGCGCAAAATGAGGAAAGATAATAAATAATCCTGAAATGATTGATGTCATGATGGTCTCCTGAAGAAGACAAAAGGCTAGCTAGTTAGTTCCATACTTCTCACTTAATCACACTTAATCATGGATTATTTCCTAAACTTCTGAGAAGATCTCAGAATACATTAAACAAGGAAGCGATTTTAAGTAAGAAACTATGCCATTCTTCTGGTTTTCAGCATAGGTATGTTTCCATCTGTTTCTTTCTTTCTTTCTTTTCTTTTTTTTACTTCATCCCTCCCAAACTCAGTAGAAAAGTAATTTTGTCTTTACTATCTGGTTGATAATTATTTTCCTTTTTAATTGCAGCCTGTGTTCTAAATGTATCCTGTACTCCACAGTCTTGCTGTTATAGTACTGAAGAAAGAGTAACTTTTGGCATAAAAAGGACTAGGATTGAACCTTATCTTAATTCTTCTTGGTTCACTGGGGTATGATTACATTCTTTTGAGAGAAAATCTGGTACCAAGAGAGCCTCACTCTGAGGTGAGTTTGCTCACCACAGAGCCCTTTGGAGCTGGACTGGACCTGAGAACAGCCAGGGAAGCAGTTCTGAGTGTCAAAGTGTGTTCTGCGGAATGTTCCCTCTGGAATGTGACTGGCGTAGGGGGTTCCTTGATCACTTGAGTTTTGGAAACACACAGTTCAGTCTGCTTCCTTCTTAGAGGTTCTCAATCTATATGAAAACATTTCAAGGCCCTGAGAAGCAGCATGGTAAAGAAACCTGCCTAACTCTAGCCAGTGTTACAGTCTTTTGTGCATAGCATCTGCTAACATTCTGACAAACAATATTTTTGAGGGGGAAAAACTGGTTTAGGAAATCTCACTGATGAGAAAATTGAGGATCTGCAAGGGAAACTGGCTTACTCAAGGCTGCTAACTCTGTAGTGGCAGACCTGGGGTAGTGCATTAATGAATCTTTCATTACTAAGTACAATATACTTTGGCACCTTTTAGTGGAGGATATGACGCTGGGGCCTCCCTGATAGCTCAGTCAGTAAAGAATCTGCCTGCAATGCAGGAGATTGCCTGCAGTGCAAGAGGCCCATGTTTGGTCCCTGGGTCAGGAAGATCCCCTTAAGAAGGAAATGGCAACCCACTCCAGTATTCTTGCCTGGGAAATCCCATGGACGGAGGAGCCTGGCGGGCTACAGTCTGTGGGGTTGCAAGAGTTGGACATGACTTAACGACTGACCACCACCACCAAGGACAGGACAAAGAGCTATTGTATCTCTTTTACTTCCCATTTTATATGCCATAGACTTATTTCTCCTGGCATCAATGATATCTATCTTATAATGTCTTTTGGTCTTTTAACTTTTCTCATCAATGTTATAGACAATAAACTCTGATCTATACCTCTTGATTATGTGATTTCTCTAGTTCTTCACATGGCTAGATCTTTATCACTCTTCAAGTCTCAGCCTAAATACTACCTGTTTAGTAAGGTGTCCCCAACCATTCTACCTAAGTTGTGCTTTCCCCTCCTACAATGATTATTCACTATCACAACACTGTCTTTCTTTTCTTTTAATTTAATTTTTATTTTTTAACAGCAAAAGCATTTTGTATTGGGGTATAGCCAATTAACAGTGTTGTGATCGTTTGAGGTGAACAGTGAAGGGATTCAGCCATACATATACATGTATCCAGAACCATCTTTCTTTTATGCTACTTTACAGTCTTAGGTATGTCAGCTGTTTTGCTCGCCATGTGCCCTCAGCACAGTGCCTGGCCCATAGTAGAGAGTCAAGAAATATTTACTGAAGGAATGACTAAAACAAAGAACAAAAACTGTCTCTGTTAACAATTTCTATTTGATCAG
Source organism: Cervus canadensis (assembly GCF_019320065.1). NCBI lineage: Eukaryota > Metazoa > Chordata > Mammalia > Artiodactyla > Cervidae > Cervus > Cervus canadensis. Next base: position 119,774,800 of record NC_057419.1, read on the forward strand.
AATGCCTCTCTGCCCCTTCCCTGACACTCTGGGTTCTTTATGACATTTTTTTCCCATTGGGTGAGTGACTGGGTAATTTGTGGAATTCCGAACCTATCAATGAGATGCAATTTGTCTGTACATGTTGCCCCCAGACCCATTTCTATTCAAGTCAAATAACATCATTTATCTCCTTCACTCCAGTAAATATGTGATTCAATATTCCCTAAAGAGAGCATTTGAGGATTTCTAGAAGTTTAGTGGAGGAGACTTAGCCTCTGCCAGGAAGGTAACAGAAGAGTGACAGGTCTCTAGCACAGACATGATACACATTGATTGATCTGATAGATTACATACCTGTTCAAAAACATCTACTTCTTCCTCCCAAATCCATGGGAGGGATACACATTTTCACCTGTTGACTTTGAACTCAATCATGTGATTTGCTTTGGTCAGTGGGATATTAGTAGACATGATGTAAACAGAGACAAGAAATATATATGCATTTCTTGTGCCTCTGTCATCACGTAAGAAGAGCTGTATCTGCAGTCTGGGTCCCAGAATAAATAGACATAAGTGGAGTTGAGCTTCTAAGCAGCAAGCTCAGCTGGACCTGCAAGCTGGAACTGCAGCTTGACACAGAGCCGCTCCTTTGAACTCAGTCTTGATCAGCCAATCACTGTCAATCTACAGACTCATGAATGAGAAGATATGGGGTTTTTCTGGTACAGTTTTCTTAAAAAAATATATTCATTTATTTATTTTTGGCTGTGACGGGTCTTTGTTGCTTTATGCGGGCTTTCTCTCATTGTGGCCAGTGAGGGCTACTCTTCCTCGTGGTGTGCGGGCTTCTCATTGCCATGACTTCACTCGTTGAGGAGCACAGACTCTATGGCGTGTGAGCTTCACTAGTTGCAGCCTTCAGGCTCAGGAGTTGCAGCTTGAGGACTCAGTAGTTTTGGTGCGCAAGCTTAGTTGCTCCAGGGCTTGTGGAATCTTCCCGGACAAGAGGTCAAACCTGTGTCCCCTGCATTGACAGGTAGATTTTATCCACTGTGCCCCCAGGGCAGTCTGAAATGGTTGTTCTTTAAAGTCATTGAGTTTGAGGTGCTTTTTGTTTAACTTTTTTCTCCTTTTTTTTTTTGCTTTTACTAGCAATAGGTGATGATTGACCTCTGGTCAATCTGTTAATTTTATCAAGGCATTTCAGGTTTCTTTCTTTTTTTTTTAATTTAATTTTTTTTTCATTTATTTTTATTAGTTGGAGGCTAATTACTTCACAACATTGCAGTGGGTTTTGTCATACATTGACATGAATCAGCTATGGAGTTACATGTATTCCCCATCCCGATCCCCCCTCCCACCTCCCTCTCCACCGGATTCCCTCTGGGTCTTCCCCAGTGCACCAGGCCCGAGCACTTGTCTCATGCATCCTCCCTGGGCTGGTGATCTGTTTCACTATAGGTAATATACATGCTGTTCTCTCAAAACTCCACCCTCACCTTCTCCCACAAGAGTCCAAAAGTCTGTTTCTGTAACATCTCTGTCTCTTTTTCCTGTTTTGCATATAGGGTTATCATTACCATCTTTCTAAATTCCATATATATGTTGTTAGTATGCTGTAATGTTCTTTATCTTTCTGGCTTACTTCACTCTGTATAATGGGCTCCAGTCTCATCCATCTCATTAGAACTGGTTCAAATGAATTCTTTTTAACGGCTGAGTAATATTCCATGGTGTATATGTACCACAGCTTCCTTATCCATTCATCTGCTGATGGGCATCTAGGTTGCTTCCATGTCCTGGCTATTATAAACTTTTACTAGCAATAGGTGATGATTGACCTCTGGTCAATCTGTTAATTTTATTAAGGCATTTCAGGTTTCTTTAAGGAACTTCACTATGGTCTCTTTACGATAATGTTTGCTAATGCCTTTCTAGTCTAGGGAGAGATCCATTTTTGAAGGTTGTGGTAAGATACCTGGAAGTTTATCGATTCGACTACTGCCTGAAACTGAGAGGTGTGATAGAGCTAAATTGATAGGACAAGAAATGAGAAGAAGATTGAATGTGGACTGAGCAATAAAGAGGACTAATTATATTTCTTTAACTGAATTTTTATTAAGATAATCTAAGTCCAAATGCCATAAGAAATAATACAGAGATCTGATTTACTCCTTATGCAGTTTCCCCCTATGATAGATGTGTGTGTGTGTGTGTGCTTAGTCATGTCGGACTCTTTGCAACCCCTTGGACTGTAGCCCTCCAGGCTCCTCTGTCCATGGGATTTCCCAGGCAAGAATACTGGAGTGGGTTGCCATTTCCTCCTCCTGGAGGCATTCCTGACCCAGGGATTAGACCTGTGTCTCCTGCATTGGCAGGTGGATTCTTTACCATTGCGCCACCAGGGAAGCCCCCTATGATAGACAATATCTTATAAAACAATAGTACAGTACCACAAGGTGTTTTCCAGGTGGCTCAGTGGTAAAGAATATGTGTAGGCTTGTGTAGGCTTGTGTGTAGCTTAGTTGGTAAAGAATCTGCCTACAGTGCAGGAGACCCAGGTTTGATTCCTGGGTGGGAAAGATCCCCTGGAGAAGGAAATGGCAACCCACTCCAGTATGCTTGCCTGGAGAATCCCATGGACAGAGGAGCCTGGTGGGCTATAGTCCATGGGGTCATAAAGAGTCGGACATAACTTAGTGACTAAACCACCACCAGGCTTGTGTGTCTACCACCATATCAAGAACATTGCCATCACTATAATGATTGTTCATGCTGCCTTTCATAACCACAGCTACTCCTTCCTGTTCACCCTTCCTACCCCCTAACAACCACTAATATGTTCTCCATTTCTAAGATTTTGTCCTTTCAGAAACATGACATACCAGGAATTGAGGATTTTGATGAATCATTTGCTCTTTGATGTAAACCTTGGCCTCTTCCTCACCACAAAGTCTCCGGTAAAACCTACACCATCCACTACTACTTGACAGAGGGTTTTTCTTTTGATGTGGTGTAGTTCTGACTCCTCCTTTGGTGTTGATGTGGAGAGCATCTGAGACTCACCATAGGCCTGGGTTTAAAACCTATGTTTGAACTGCTAAAGTGTTAAAGCACTGGGATAGATCTGAAAGGAAGTGGGACCACTCACAGGTAGAAAGTGGTTCTTCTAAAACATGGTAACAGCTTTGTGAGCTCTAGGTGCTCCCAGGTATTCCTTTTAAAATTCACTGCCTACTCTTCCCAACTTGCTTTTTGCCTTTCTTTTACTCCTTTCTCTTTTCTGTCCAGATATGGGTTATCATTTGAGAGATACCATGAAGGCTCCTCCTCCTGGTTCCTAAATCTTAACTACTGGTCTGTCTTGGTAATTGAAACTCGAATATTAGAGATTCATTCATCTAGATTCGGGTATCATTTGTTTTTAAAAGCAAATGATGGGTATATAACGCCTACTCAATAAACATTTGCTGAATGGATAAACACTTTAGTAGGAATTTGCTTATAAGAGAAATGCATTGGAGTGGGCATTTTGATGGGGGGTAGTGTGTGAGTGCCACATTGCTCAATGGTGTCCGACTCTTTGTGACCCCATGGACTGTAGCCAGCCAGGCTCCTCTGTCCATGGGATTCTCCAGGCAAGAATACTGGAGTGGGTAGCCATTCTCTTCTCCAGGGGATCTTCCCAACCAAGGGATCAAACCCACATTTCTTACTTAAGAAGCGTTGGCAGGTGGGTTCTTTACCACTAGCGCCATCTGGGAATCCTGTTATTTTCTGTTGTCTTATTTATTTTTAGATTATAAACTATTTCAAACAGAAAAATATAAAGATTAATATACTGAATAAATGCTAATGCCTTGCCTTTTGTAAGAAAAAAAAAAAACGTGTTGGTGGAGAATGGATACATGTATATGTATGGCTGAAGTCCCTTCACTGTTCACCTGAAACTATCACATTGCTTATTAATTGGCTATACCCCAAGACAAAATAAAAAATTAAAAAGAAAAACAGAAGTGTTATGGGTGGAGTTGTTGCCCCCTGATTACACTGCTCTCCCCGCTCTCCTCACAGGTACCCTGTAGACTGTAGTTTGTGTGTATGCTTCCCACGTGTGTTAGTATATTGTGTATATTTGTGTTCAAAGATAGGATACAGTATTATTGTTTTCTGAACTTCATATAAATGATTTCCTGTATACATATTATTTTGCAACTTGCGTTTTTCATTTAACATTATGACTGTATTTATCCATGTTAATACGTGTATCTAGATCATTCATTGTATCTGCTGCCTTGTATTACAAAGTATGACTATAACACAAATGATTCATTTCTCTTTTGATGAATACCTAGATTGATTCCTATTACAATGCTGTGCCAAACACCTTGAACAGGTTACTTTTTCGGGTGTGCAAGAGTTTTTCAAAGATAAATGACTAAAGGTGGAACTACTGGGCATTAGGGAATGTGTATATTCAGATTGACTAGATATTGCCAAATTACTCTCGTATGTGATATCCCAAAGTACAGGCAAGCCTTGCAGATAATGTGATTTTGGTTCCAAACTGCTGCTACGAAGCAAATATTGCAATAGAGTCACATGAATTTTTCATTTTCCCAGTGCAAATAAAAGTTATTTTTCCACTATACTATAGTCTATTAAGTATGCAACAGCATTGTTGAAAGAAGTGATGTACAAACCTTAATTTAAAAATGCTTTATTGCTAAAAAGTACTAACCATCATCTGAGCCTTCAGTGAGTTATGATCTTGTGGCTGGTGAAAGGTCTTGCCTTGATGTTCATGGCTGCTGATGGATCAGGGTAGTACTTGCTGAAGGTTGGGGTGGCTGTGACAATTTCTCAAAATAAGACAACAATGAACTTTGCTATGCCAGTTGGCTCTTCTTTTCTCAAATTTCTCTGTCACATGCAACACTGTTTGATGGCATTTACCCGCAGTAGAATTCTTTCAAAATTTGAGTCAATCTTGTCAAACTCTGCCCTTGCTTTGTCAACTGTTCATATAATATTCTAAATTCTTTGTCGTCATTTCAACCATCTTCAAAGTATCTTCACCAGGAGTAGTTTCCGTCTCAAAAAACCACTTGCGTTGCTCATCCATAAGAAGCCACTCCTCATCCACTAAGGCTTTATCATGAGATTGCAGCAATTCAGTCACATCTTCAAGCTCCACTGCTAATTCTCTTGCTATTTCTACAGCATCTGCAGTTACTTCCTCCATTGGAATCTTGAGCCCCTCAAAGTCATCCATGAGAGTTGGAATCAACTTCTTCTAAACTCGTGTTAATGTTTTATTTTGACCTCCTCCCATGAATCACAATATACTTAATAGCATTTAGAATGGTGAATCTTTTCCAGAAGGTTTTCAATGTAATTTTCTCATATCCATAGAGGAATCACTCACTATCTATGGCACTATAGCTGTATGAAATGTATTTCTTAAATAATGACTTGAAAGGGCAACAGAGGATGAGATGGCTGGATGGCATCACTGATGCAATCAATTGACATGAACTTGGGCAAACTCTGGGAGATGGTGAGGGACAAGGAAGCCTATGGTGCTGCAGTCCACGGGGTCACAAAGAGTCAGGCATGACTTGACCACTAAACAATGACAATGAACAAGGCTTGAAAGTCAAAATGACTCCTTGATCAATGGGCTGCAGGATGGATGCTGTGTTAGCAGGATGAAAACAACACTAATCTCATAGTCTATCTCAATCAGAGCTTTTGGGTGACCAGGTGCATTGTCAATGAGCAGTAATATTTTGAAAGGAATTGTTTTCTGAGGAGTAGGCTCAGCTGGTAAAGAATCTGCCTGCAATGCAGGAGACCCTGGTTCGATTCCTGGGTTGGGAAGATCCTCTGGAGAAGGGATAGGCTGCCCACTCCAGTATTTTGGGCTTTCCCGATGGCTCAGCTGGTAAAGAATCCGCCTGCAATGTGGGAGACCTGGGTTCAATTCCTGGGTTGGGAAGATCCCCTGGAGAAGGGAACAGCTACCCACTCCAGTATTCTGGCCTGGAGAATTCCATATATAGTCCATGGGGTTGCAAAGAGTCATACACCACTGAGCGACTTTCACTTCAAGTCTCAACAGTGGGCTTAAAATATTTGGTAAACCATGTTGTAAACAGATATGCTGTCATCCAGGCTTTATTCTTCCAAATCTACTCTGCACAGACAGAGTAGATTTAGCATAATTCTGAAGGGGCCTAAGATTTTCAGAATGGCCAATGGGCCTTGGCTTCAACTGCATTTGCCCCTAAGAGGAGAGTCAGCCTGTCCTTCAGAGCTTTGAAGTCAGGCATTGACACCTTCTCTCCAGCCGTGAAAGTTCTAAATGACATCTTCTTGCAATAGAAGGCTGTTTTGTGTACACTGAAAAATCTGTTGTTTAGTGTAGCTGCCTTCATGGGTTATCTTAGCACTTTCTGCTTCACCTTGTACTTTTATGTGATGGAGATGGCTTCTTTTCTTAAACCTCATAAATCAACCCCTGCTGGCTTCAAACTTTTCTTCTGCAGCTTCCTCGCCTCTTTCAGCCTTCATGGAACTGAAGAGAGTTAGGACCTTTCTCTGGATTAGGCTTTGGCTTCAGGAATGTTAATTCTGGATTAATCTTCTGGATTAATCTTCTATCCAGATCACTAAAACTTTCTCCACATTGGCGATAAGGCTGTTTTGGTGTCTGATCATTTGTGTGTTCACTGGATGAGCACTTTTATTTCCCGTCAATAACTTTTCCTTTGCATGCACACCTTAGCTAACTGTTTGGCTCAAGAGGACTAGCTTTTTGACTGTCTCAGCTTTTGACATGCCTCCCTCACTAAGCTTAAGTATTTCTAGCATTTGGTTTAAAGAGTGAGACATGCGATGGGCCAGTGGCTGGTTGGTGGAGCAGTCAAAACACACTTAACATTATCAATTACATCTGCCCTTTATATGGATATGGTTCATGGAGCCCCCCAAACAATTACAATAGTAACGTGGGAGATCACTGATCACAGATCACCATAACAATATAACAGTGATGAAAAAGTTCGAGATACCATGAAGAGTGTCAAAATGTGATACAGAAACACAAAGCAAGCAAGTGCTGGAAAAATGGTGCCAAAGACTTGCTTGACACAGAGTTAGCACAAACCTTCAACTTGTAAAAAATGCAGGATCTGTGAAGCATAATAAACTGAAACATAGTAAAAATGAGGTATGTATGTATATGCAGTTCCTTTTCATTTTCTTGACAATGTTTGGTGTTGTCAGACTTTGCACTTCTCTGGTAGCACAAATGGTACCTTACTGTTTTAATTTGTATTATCTTGATAGCTATTGAGGTTGAACATATTTTTATATGTGTATTGGGCATTTGAATTCCCTCATCTCTGAAATGCCTGTTCGCTTTTGCCCATTTTCCTATTGTCTTGTTTGTCGTATAGATTTGCAAAAATTCATTACATATTCTGGATCTCTATCTTACGCCAGTTATATGCTCTGTAAATCCAGTCTGTGGTTTGTTTTTTAATGTGTTCATGATGTATTTTTTAAATATTTATGTATCTGGCTGTACCAGCTCTTAGTTGTTGCATGCGGATCATCAGTCTTTGTTGTGGCTTTGTGGGATCTTTATTTTTTTCCCAATTATTTTTATTAGTTGGAGGCTAATTACTTTATGTGGGATCTTTAGTTGTGGTATGCATATTCCTAGTTACGGCATGTGGGATCTAGTTCCCTGACCAAGGATCAAACCTGGACCCCCTGCACTGGAAGCACAGGGGCTTAGCCACTGGAAAACCACAGAAGTATAGAAGTTTTGCATTTTCATGTAGTGAAAATGCATTATCCACTTTTTTCCCCCATAGCTTGCGTGTTTGTGTTTTACTTAAAGAAGCCTGAGCACCCTGAATATCTGAGGGAACACAAGACTGGAAGGGCAGACGATAGAGGGTAGAAACAGATATCCCTTTCATTCTTGTTATTCTCCTTTTTCTTCTATTATTTCTCCGTTTTTTCTTATCCTGAAATCGATGTGTCTAACATACAAGTTAGGCTGCTCTGACGCTCTGATTTGTTCAATTTTGTGTCTAGATATATCTGGCTCTGTTTTGCTACTTTCTTCAAAACTTTTCCATCTACTTTGTGCTACCAGTAAATGCAGTGAAGACTGGTTTCTTCCTTTATGAATAAACAAAGAAATATATATACCTCAGGACTGAAATAATTGTGCCAAATGAATTACCTCATATAATGAAAAGTAACAGGCAAAAGATCTCATTTGATGAATCTGTATTGTTTTTTGGTTAAGGAAGACGTTTTAAAGAATCATTTTCTAAACTTTTATTGCTTTAAATCACTCCAATAGTACCACACTGCCATCTCCATGAACCCCCTCACAATCTAGTCAAAATCATTGTAACCTGGGCTGGGGATCAGGGAAGAACTAAGAAACCTGAAGGGCAATGTTCCATCAAGCTTTCTCAGGCTCCCCCTAACCCTTTCTCTCTCCCGCCACCCTCCACTACACATTGCAGCTTGAATTATTTAGTTACTCAAATCAACCCATTTTTCTCTCTTCTGTGGTTGGACAATAAAAGTAAGATTTACTGCAGCCAGTGAATAATAAAAAACGAATTAGCTGAAAACAAACAAAAAGCTGCTTACGTGGCAATCTTCTGTGTTAATCAAAACCTTGAGGACAGGTCGGAGGATCAATATTTGACTACAAGATGGAAAGAATCAAAACTTCCATTAAGGGTGAGGAAAGAGGGAGCCACGGGGGTGGGGGGGGGGAGAAAGACCTAAGGGCAGGGTTCATCAGAAGTGGCCAATGGCAAAATTTCATCCCAGTTCTCTGGTTGGCCTCTTAGGGAGGCCTCCTCTGTTTGAGAAATGACAGTGTTTTTTATGCACATATCAAAGTTCAGCTTGATTGTCTCATCTGGGGAAGAAAGCCATCTGTCAGTATTCTCCAAATAATCTACATAATTGACTTTCAAACAAGCCTCAAAGAGACGGGCATTTATCACCCTAATTGTGGCAGGCGGAGTGTGTGTCACTGCCATTTTATCAAGATAATGGTAAATGGCAGCAGGTTTCTTCTCTCCTGCCTTCTCCCAGATTTCTTTCAATTTGTACATACAGCTACATTCCCCTCCGAGACCAAACTCAGAAAAGGGCTGCCTGAGCCTGGAGCAGGGGGAGAATTTTGCTTGCCTTGTGGTAATCCCTGGACTCAGCCAGCAGTCACCTGCCACTCTTCGCTCTGCTCCTAGAAACTCAATTCAGGAGGGCATCACTAAGAGACTCAGTAACGGGGCTGGACCCCTGAAAAGCTCTATTCCGTGACCCTGGATCTCCTGGCTTGAAGTTCCCTTTGAGTACCGATGGTGGGACGGAGGAGGGACCCCCTCGGAACTAGCTTGGCCCTAGCTTCTAGCCCAAGCTAACTGGGCAAACTGACCTCCAGTCCACAAGGAGAGTATTGTCAGCGATGGTGTCCTTGTTCCCATAGGCCCAAGTGGGACTGGGTTGGTGTTGAGATTATCATGAGGTTCTTTCTTCTATGACTGAATCCAGTAACTCCTATCTGTAGGAAATTGCTACTACACAAAATATATATTAAAATTATACTAATTCTCAGGTCTTGCCTCCAATTCAAGGTCCAGGACAATTCTGCCTTAAAGCGTAGTCTTTTGTCACCTTCAAGGCAAAAGCCACTCTTGGCTTTACTTTTCCAGATTCTGTGAACTGTGTTTCTTAACCAGGCTGGCTTGAGACATCCCCATCATTCCTGTGTGTCCATGGAAACCAAAGACCTCACAGTGCCCAATATTTAGCAGAGAGGAGGACAAAGCAAATTGCTAAACTGGGGTTAAATTGAAACTTTCTCCCTCAGAGGAATGTAACCCAGCAGAAATGGAAGTGTGTCTGGATTTCTAAACAATGTTTGAAAGTGTGTTTGCCTGTCAGTAGTCCCCTTTACCCACAGACAGGTAAGTTACTCAGTAGTCCATTAAGGGGGTGGTAGAAATTGAGGCCGAAGGTTCTTGTTAAAAAATAATCCCCTGAGGACAAATATATAAATGAAAAAGACAGTCATATATCTGAGAATTATTCTCCTTTCTTGTGATCTTGAACCAGTTTTTGGTTTCTAGCTAGCATGTGCACATTTAAGCATCAGTACATGACAGGTCTACACTTTCCTACATACACAGAATATCGTATAATCATAACCATTTCCCAGTGTTGGAAGAAGGAAATATTTAAGACTTGAGTCATTGGATATAAGACATCATTTTTTTCCCTACCCAGTTAACTCCAATATTGAACTGTCTTTTCTGCTCTATTTTCTCTCTGATGCACACAGCATGTGGCCTTCTGTGTTCTGATTAAAGAGTGGAAAACAACAGCAGCATCTGGGCTGAATGGGGCAGGGAAAATCCAACTGGTTCAACCTGTTATGATGGGCAGTGTTATTCAATGACCTAGTGAGGAGATGTAGAACAAAACCTGGCATAAGGAGGCAATTACACTTGTTCCATTTGGCATGAATCTCTCTCTGCAGTGGTTTTCACACTCAGACAGTAAAGAATCTGCCTGCAATGCAGGAGACCTGGGCCTGCTCCCTCAGTTGGGAAGATCCTCTGGAGAAGGAAATGGCAACCCACTCCAGTATTCTTGTCTGGAGAACTCCATGGACAGAGGAGCCTGGTGGGCTACAGTCCATGGGGTTGCAAAGAGTCAGACACAACTGAGCGACTCTCACACACAATATAGGATGGTGGTGTCCTTCAAGTCTTCCCAGTTGCACAGGGAAATTGTGATCATCATGTAAACTGCAAGCACGTCACAGTTGAGAAATCAGACTTTGAGAGTGATGTGTGCTGCATGGAAGTAGAGCCAAGAACCACCTGCTTGAGGAAGAGATAATAGGCATGGTATGTCAGGCCACATCAAGGAAAGATTGTGTGTCCTGGAATGTCTGAGAATTTTTCTTGTGGAACTCAGTTTGACTTACATGGTTAAAGGCTGAAGGGCAGTGAAATGAATATATAACTGTGGATATTTTGACAAACGTACTGAGATACTGAAACACTGCCGCAGGGATTGTTTTGTACTTGTTGGTCACTTGTTTAATGTTGCTTTGAGTCTTTTAATCCCTTTGAGTGTGCTGTTCCCAATGCTAGTATGTCTGCCCAGACGTGAAAAGAGTAAATACCGTATGATTCCCTGCATGTGAATTTCCAGAGCAGGCAAAGATAATCTATACTGAGAGAATTTACAGCAGGGATTGTCTCTGAGTGTACATTACATGAAAATTACTAGAAAGAGGGGGTGATGTGGATATCCTATATCTTGTTTTAACTGACGGTTACAGGGATATATACATTTGTCAAAATATATCAAGCAGAAAACTTAAAATCTGTGCATTTTATTGTATATGAATTCTCCCGCAACAAAAACTGAAAATGCAGAAAAAGAAGTATTTCTAGATCACAAGAATACTGAGAGGCCCTGATGTTCTGGCTATTTCAAAGTTCAGCTACTTCCGTTTGGAACCATTTGTCATGGATTTGTTAGGGGTTCCAGGAAAAACTTCCTTTACATATAAAACTCTCTTCAGCAAAACCAAACAAGAGGTCAGCTCTCTTCATGTTTGTGGCATAATTTTATTTTTTAAGTGACATATTTCTTCAAATCAGAGCTATTCAGTCATAAATGTCACCCCATTTGGAATTTATTCCTTCCACAAGCCTTTCCTTCTGCTACTTCTCAGCAGGGATATGGTGCCCTTGAGATCTTGGGCTTCTCTCTTTTGACTGTCTCTGCTGCCAGAAAGTGTACCTGGAAGCTGGGCCTGTGTCTGATTTCTTGCTGAATTCCAGCATCCAGCAAAGGGCCTGGCCCACAGGGTGAGGAACTGAGGCTACACTCCTGAAACAAACTGATCATTATACAAAGGGAGACCGGTGTGTTTAAATAAATAATTGATTCAGTGGATGGTCTCTGTTTTCTAAGAGCTCACAAAAAAGACATCTGGGTAGGTGATGCCTCACATGTTATAATTTGCTGTAGATCTTAAGAGGCTACATCTTAGCCCTTGTATTACTGTTTTTTAAAAAATATCCTTTCCATTCCCCCTTTTTTTTTGCCATGCCACATGGCATGTGGGATCTTAGTTCCCCAACCAGGGATGGAACCCATACCCCTTGCAGTGGAAGCACGGAGTCTTAATCACTAAACCTCAGGGAAGTCCCCCCATTCTGTATTACTCTTATTACCCTATGGCCCAACTGTCCAACCTGACTTGGACCTCTCTATCATGAGTAAAATCAGACAGCAAAAGTGGGGACACCACTTTTTCTAGAAGGCTTTAGAATAAGTGCATCCATGCTAGTTTCCTGTAGACTCCTTTAGCCCCCTTCCATTATTATACCCATATGGGTTAGCAGTAAAATTGAGTTAGCTGGTACATGGAGAGCAGACAGTATGAACTATAGGAAGTGAAGACTGTTCTGGTCTTTACACATTTCTGCTCACTGGTTTAGAGTGGTGGGGTGTTAAAGTGTTAGGCTAGAGACCACAGGCCAAGGGAAGAATTGGGCTTCTTAGGGTGGTGGAGTTGATGGTAAAGATAACTTTAATTATATGATAGCAAAGGATCATTTTTGAATGTTTGCAAAAGGCAAATTTTGGACAAAGAAAAGACTTTTAACCTCAAAAGGTATGGTTCAGGCTTCCAAGAACATTGTTGTTCAGTCACTCAGTCATGTTCTACTCTTTGTGACCCCATGGACTGTGGCACACCAGGCTTCCCTGTCCTTCACTATCTCCTGGAGTCTGCTCAAACTCATGTCCATTGAGTCGGTGATGCCATCCAACCATCTCAGCCTCTGTTGCTCCTTTCTCCTTCTGCCCTCAATCTTTCCCAAGAATATAGTTTTTAGGAAGGTTCAAAGCCATGAATAAAGACCCACACTGAGTTAATGAGGCACATTTGAATACTTGAGGAGCCTCATACATCTTTACCTGTGAAGCTGACTGGTTACAGTTTGAGGGAAACAACCAGATTCTTCTACTATTCATCTTCCAGGATGCAAGGCTCTGAGTACAATAAACACTTGGTATGTAACGGAGTTGGAGAATGTAGAAGTGTTTTCTAATGCTAAGAAATGTCAGTAAAAAGCAAGGCTGCTGATCACTGGAGCAGCCTCTCTATGGGAACCTAGGACTTTGAAGTATAGTTTGCTCTTTAAGGCTATTATGAACTTCTTCTCCTCGTGAATGTCCCAGCTCTCAGCTCCATAAAACCTGCAATAACTGCTGTTTTATGACTTACACCTGGTCATAACACAAAAGATTGATTGGGGCTCCCATCCTACAAAGAAGGAAGATAGTACTTTCAGATATATGGCCTCCCAATAGATTTTTCATGAGATGAGCCAAAAATGCTTCCTCAAGATTCATGCAAACAAGTGTGATCAGTGCCCAAGACTGTAAATAACATATCCAGTCTTTCAAGCTTACACTCCGATCCTTTGAAGTTTGTGATGTCCTTATTAGGGCTAATAACATGTTAGAGATGGACTATGCTTTTATAGAAAAAAATTTAGATAAAAATCTTTTAGGAAAAAAAAATATGGTCTCTCTCTGTATTCTTCCATTTTCTTGTCTCCTCTCCCCACTCTCCACCCAGTTCAGGAAAACTTCTCTTAAATCAGCTTGATATTTTCAAGACTAGCCTAAGCTGTTGATAGTTTTATGTGACCAATAAAGAAGATTAAAAAATAAACTCTATAACTTTCTGTATTCTGAAATCCATTACCAAAAAATAATAATAATAAAATAAAAAAGGAGCCCTGTTGTGTGAGAAATGTTAAATGCTGCTTTGTCAGAGAGTGCTGGAAATATGATAGGAAAGACAACTTCCATATATCTAAATGGCATTCAAAAGAACAAAAATCAAGGGCTATTAATGTAGCTAGATCTTGGGATTCAGGTAATATGTCCTGTAATTCATTCTGACTGACAGTTTTGAGGAGAAATCAGAGTAAGGCTGACCAAAATACTATCCCTTGGAAAAAAATCAGCAACAGCACTTCAAAACTAATCCCTCACATATCAACCTGATCTCTCCTAGGGGATTCTTTTCCAGCTAAATGCTGAATTTAATTCTGTACATCACATTTCTTTGGAGAGATTTAGTACTTTAATTATATTTTTATGTGTCACAGAACTGTAAACATAAATTACATTTTTGTTTTCTTTATCTTTAAGGGAGAGTTTAGAAAAATAATAATGATTAAAGGTGTATGTGATTTTTCTTTGAGTCTTTTTGTTGCTTGTGTGGAGGGGACAATGGTTCTCTGTATTTCTGGCTGAGGAACCCTCTGGCCATATTTCTAGGCTATCTCAGGAAGACTGGAAAGTCTAAAAGCCGATCAATCAGCTATCTGTTTTGCCTACAAAGATGATGATAGTTTTAACATTTTTTTTCTTCCTGATATACTTTGAATTGAGTTTTCATTTGTGTACAGTATAGATGTTACTTAGCTGCATCATGGGCTGGAGAAAAATCACTGGAAATGTTTTTTAATTTTAAAAATATTTTAATTGGAACTTTGTGGCTCATACCCAGAAAAATCTTTTTGACACAAATGTTCACATCAGTGGCAATGTACAATATAGGCAGAGTTAGAAATCTAACAGAATTGTCTGGGCATTTCTTTGCACATCAGTGAATCTGAGCAGGACCCTGTGGGATCCTCCTGAATACAAAAGCCTTTCCGAATCCATTATTTCTTATTTGTAGGAAAAAGGTTTCAGCCTTCTAGACCTTCCCCGAGTTCCACAGGGCAGATTCAAGCAGCTACTAATTAGAAGAGTGAGGGAACGTAGAAACAAAGGGAAGGCAGTGAAGAAACGATACTGAAGCCATGGGGCAGGGTCCTCGTTCTTCCTCAAAGGATATACTGAGCAATCTGATAGTTCTAAAGATACTAAGACCCTGACCCAGCTGGAGGACGGTAACTTCAGGCTGTGCATAGCACATGGACCCCAGACTGGTTGGAATCAGAAGGCTTGCTTGAGATTCCTGGAACATTACCCTGTTACCTCACCACCAGACAATCAGAGGAAGGTTGCAACCCTCCCCCCAAGTTTTGTATGTAAAAACTCTTCCTGAAAATGATCAAGGAGCTTGGGTTTTTTGAGCATGAGCTGCCTGTTCTCCTTGCTCGGCCCTGAAATAAATCCTTCTCTACTCCAAACTCCAATTTTGCAGTTTGGTCTCACTGTGCATCAAGCATAGGAACTTGAGTTTGGCAACATCAATACTGCATGAAGTGGAGTGAAATATTTTAAAACCAGTTGGTCTTAAAAAAATCTTCCTATTGTTTCATGTCAGCAGTTGTTTATAATGGAGAAGCTTGCTGGAAAGCTGTGTTACTCAAAGACCGACCTCTTCCTGGCCTGCATCTGGCTTGTAGAGGATGCCAACAATGCTTAGTGTAATGGGTCACATCTGTCAAGGAGGATTATAAATTGTACCTGTGATGCCCTGTAATTAGTAATCCTCAAATGACTCCAGCTGCTATTTCCCTTAGCATTTGTCTTGGTAACATCTTATAGAAAATATAACTCAAAACTAAGAGTATTTAGGTCCAAAAGACACTGCCTGTAGTGAAATAGAAGCATTGTCTTCTAATCGAAAAATCCCTTTTTCTCTTGTTGCTCTCACCAAGTTTATCAGAGGGTCTTTCATCCAGAGACCAGTGTAAAATGTGCTTCAGCTTGTTGAAGAGAGATTTGGTTGTTGACTTGGTTTCAGAGCAAAATTCACCCTTGAATTGTGTGAAAAGTAAATATGTCTGTTTTCAGTGTGTTAGGACGGTTTGAGAATGAATGTGTGTCTGTAACTGGAGACTTCACACTGGGAAGCTGACCTTTTGCTTGGAAAGGAGATTTGCTATTTCGTTGTCTCGTGGGTACATCTGCAAATGCTGGCATGCTGGGTTGTGTTTGCAGATCAGAATTCATTACTTGCTGAGACCTAAGGTGCAGTATGGAAAATGTAGGTTTTGAATTTTTTTTTTCACTAGTTTGAGAGTCAGTATACCCTTTCCTGGATTTATTTCAGTGAATTTCTAGTGAATATTCATTACCCCATAAATGGTTATATACTAAGAATGAACTAAAATCAGACTCTTACCTCATGCCTTTCAGTAGAAATTTGCTAAATGGTTTAAAAATTTAAATGTGAAAGTAAAACTATAAAATAAAAGAAGAAAATATAGTTATTTGTTGTATTTGTATATTCTTGTAGTAGCGTATCTTTCTAAACATAGCTGCTGCTGCTGCTGCTAAGTCGCTTCAGTTGAGTCCGACTCTGTGCGACCCCATAGCCGGCAGCCCACCAGGCTTCGCCATCCCTGGGATTCTCCAGGCAAGAACACTGGAGTGGGTTGCCATTTCCTTCTCCAATGCATGAAAGTGAAAAGTGAAAGTGAAGTCGCTCAGTCATGTCTGACTCTTTGCTACCCCATGGACTGCAGCCTACCAGGCCCCTCCGTCCACGGGATTTTCCAGGCAAGAGTACTGGAGTGGGGTGCCATTGCCTTCTCCGTCTAAGCATAGCAGCAAAGTCATAAAATCAGGAAGGAAGAGATTGAGAAACTGATTGAATTAATGCTACAAAAACAAACATATTAAGCCCCCTTTGTAGGTTAAAAATCCATAATAAACACAAATTAAAGGAAAATAACAAATGGAAAAATGTTTGCAGTGATATTAAGTATAATTGGTTTACTTAAACAGTTCTTATAAGTTAATTTTTAAAAGATAAAATCATAAATAGGAAAATGGACAAAGGGCATAAAAGGTAATTCATAAAGGAGGAAACAGAAAATGGCCAATAAATAAATGGCAAAATATTGACCTTCATTAGCAATCAAATAGATGCAAGCTAAATCCATCCATCCATCACATTAGCAAATTAAAAAATTGATAATAATTTGTGCTGACAAAGATTTCAGGAAATTGAACTTTCATATGCTGAAGTCAGAATGTAAATAGGTAAATATCTTTATGGGGTAACATGAAAATATGTATCTAAATACACTAATTATGCAATTCTATTTGTAGGAATTTTCCTTAAGGAAATAATTAGAGATGTGTGCATGTACACTCAGTCACTAAGTTGTATCTGACTCTGTGACCCCATGGACTGTAGCCTGCCAGGCTCCTCTGTCCATGGAAAGCAATAATAGCAGAAAACTATATGAAGAAGACTGTAGGAGATTGGCTAAATAAGCTGTGTATGCTCATAAGTCGAGATATTATGTAGTCATATAAAATGTTGTAATAGAGTCTTTACTGACCTGGAAAAGCAACCACAATATGTGGTATGTTTATTTTAAAAAAGCAATTTATGAAACAGTAAATAGAGTAACATACCATGCTTTTTTAATACTACACACACATATGCATGTGCAGAGACAGAGACTGAGACAAAGACATAGGCAGAGTTATAGAGAAAGACATAAGACAAGCAGCTGTGTAGCACAGGGAACTTAGCTTGGTGCTCTGTGAAGCCTAGTGGGGTGGGGTCGGAGGGTGGGAGGCTCAAGAGGAAGGGCATTTATGTATACGTATTGCTAATTTACACTGTTGTACAGCCGCAACTAACACAACATTGTAAAGCAATTATCCTCTAATTTAAAAAAAGACATAGGACACGAAGTAAATGCTCCAAGTAAATAACTCTTTTTATCTTGTGGTGGTGAGATCACATGCACTTTTTCCTTGTCTTTCGAGATATATTACTTTTGAAATTAGGAATTAGAAACAATAAAGTTATTTATGAAAAGAGCTAAATGCTACAAAAAGACACACCAGCCCAGTCACAGGGAAATATTATCCATGACCAGGACAATGGATACATAGACCAAGATTGCCTTTAGAGTCCCACTGCTGTTTTTGTGCATCTTTCTTTCTTTAAGTCATCATGTCCTACAAACTTCTCAAGTCTTCAGTGTTTTCATTCATTCAGGTATTCACTCATCCATTCAACAGATGTTTGTTGCGTTTATACCATATGGCAAACTCAGTACTTGTCCCTGATTTGAGCTCTATGTGGTAAACAATTTCCTAGTTGTTTCTTATTGGCATTTACTTATCAGTCTTGGAGACTTTCTCTCAGACCTTGTTAAGTGACTTACTAGGAAATCTTTTTAAAAGTTCTCTCTGTATTAAATAGGTGATGTTAGTATGACACTTGAACTTTAACGAGGACCTTCAATGCCTTAACCCAAAGAGTGAGTAATGTGAAAGTTGCAGACAACTCTATGTGGATAGGCTTGCCAGATGATACCACTCTCTCCTGCCCACACATATTCTAACTGGACGACAAGCTTCCAACTGTATTCACTCCACCAGGTCTGGGCTCCCTATTTTAGGATTCATCCCCTGGCCTGATGCTCCATTGTCAGTGGTGTTTCTGGGTATTAGTAATGCCTATCAGGTCTCCTATTTTCTTTGTCCTCATGTTCCTTCTGTGCTTTCCGAGTTCTTGCCATCTGCCCTTCTCTGCCTTGTGGCATTTACATCTCCTATTCCACCACCTGCCCTCTTGATTCTGACTTCCACACTTGTTTTGATCCAAACATTTCCTCTAACTTTCTTCAATCCCATCATGAATTTTCTATTGAAAAAAGTCAAAGTGAAGTCATTCAGTTGTGTCTGAGTCTTTACAACCCCATGGACTGTACCTGCCAGACTCCTCCATCCATGGGATTTTCTAGGCAAGAGCACTGGAGTGGGTTGACATTTCCTTCTCCAGGGGATCTTCCCAATCCAGAGATTGAACCTGGGTCTCCTGCATTGCAGGCAGACTCCTTACTGTCTGAACTGCAAGGGAAGCTCTTGGGGATCTTCCCAACCCAGGGATTGAACCCAGGTCTCCCGCACTGTAGGCAGATTCTTTACCAGCTGAGCCACAAGGGAAGCCCAAGAACACTAGAGTGGATAGCCTATCCCTTCTCCAGCGGATCTTCCCGACCCGGGAATTGAACTGGGCTCTTCTGCATTGCAGGTGGATTCTTTACCAACTGAGGTATCAGGGAAGCCCTTAATTTTCTATTATGGCTGTAACAAATTCCCACAAACTTAGTGGCTTAAAACAACACAAATTAACATCTTACAGTTCTGGAGGGGGTGGGGTTGGTGGTAGTTCAAAGTCCAAAATGATTTCACTGGGCTAAAATCAGGGTGTGGGTAAGACTGCATCTTTTTTCCAGAGGCTCTAGGGGAAAATCTGTTTCCTTGCCTTTTTCAGTTTCTAGAAGCCACTTTCATTCCTTGGCTTGTGGCCCTGTTCTACTGTCTCCAAAGCTAGCAACACTGCATCTACTTTTGTCTGTAGTCACATCTCCCTCTGACCAAAGTTGGAAAAGGTTCTCCACTGCTAAAGACCTGTGGGTTGATCTTTGCCGTCTCCCCAAATATATGTCTACATCATAATTCCCAGAGCCTGTGAATGCTACATTTTTTGAAAGAGCTTTTTTCAAGATATCATTACAGATCTTGAGACAAAAGTTCATCCTGGGTTACTTGGCTGGGCTCTAAATCTAATGATAGTGTCTTTAGAAGACAAAGGCAGAGGCAAATATGATGGAGGCAAAGAGACACATGGTGGGGGGGCAGTGTTATTACAGCAGCAGAGACTGGAGTGATACAGCTACAAGTTACGGGACGCCTGGAGCCGCCAGAGCTGGACAAGGCAAGGTAGGAGTATCCCTGGGGATACTAAACCACGCTCAACCACTTCATTCTGAAGAGAAGGAGTGTGTGCCAGTTGACACTTTGATTTTAGACTTCAAGTTCCAGAACTGTAAGAGAATACATTCCTGGTTTTTTTTTTTTTAATTAATTTTTATTGGAGTATAGTTGCTTTGGTCTTCCCTTGTAGCTCAGCTGGCGAAGAATCCACCTGCAATGCAGAAGACCCCAGTTTGGTTCCTGGGTTGAGAAGATCCCCTGGAGGAGGGATAGGCTACCCACTCCAATATTCTTGGGCTTCCCTGGTGGCTCAGTTGGTAAAGAATCTGCCTGCAATGTGGGAGACCTGAGTTCCATCCCTGGGTTGGGAAGATCCCTTGTAGGAGGGCATGGAAACCCACTCCAGTATTCTTGCCTGGAGAATCCCCATGGACAGAGGAACCTGGCAGGCTACTGTCCATGGGGTTGCGAAGAGTTGGACATGACTGAGCGACTAAGCACAGCAGAGTTGCTTTACAATGTTGTGTTAGTTTCTACTGTACAGCAAAGTGAATCAGCTATACTATATGTATGTTCCCTGTTTTTGGATTTCCTTCCCATTTAGCTCACCACAGAGCATTGAGTAGTTCCCTGTTCTATACAGTAGGTTCTCGTTAGTTATCTATTTTATACATAGTATCAATGGTGTGTATATGTCATTCCTAAAGTAGAATTCCTGTTGTTTTAAGCCACTCACTTTGTGGTAATTTGTTACAGTCGTGGTGGTGGTTGATGGTTTAGTCGCTAAGTCATGTCCAACTCTTGAGACCCCATAGACGGTAGCCTACCAGCCTTCTCTGTCCATAGGATTCTCCGAGCAAGAATACTGGAGTGGGTTGCCATTTGTTACAGTAGCCGCAGGAAACTAATACAGGGCCCATCTGATTTCACAGAGTCCTCCAGGATAATCCAAGATAATGTTCCCATCTCAATTTCCTTAACCTTATTCACATGTGTGAAATCCATTTTCCCAGGTAAGTAGTATATTCACAGGTTGTAGGGATTAGGACATGATTGGGGGGCATTATTCTGTTAACCATAGTATGCAATGAGATTGTTCATCCCTGAAACCATTTTTGACCATGCCAACCACATGTGGAGCCACCTCGAAAACTATTTTTTTTTTTTTTTTGTATTTTGCTTTCATTCTGTCTTAATTGTCTAGGATCTGTCTCCTGGGTATCGCTATGGAATAATAGAAAACGCATAAATGTGGAGTCAGGCTGACCTGTGTTTAAACCCTGTCTCTTTATTTTTCTCTACGTTTCCTTGGGAAAATTATTCAAGCGTTATGACTTTGTTTCTTCATCTATAAAATGTGAGTAGTCATACCCATATCATAGAGTCATTGTGAAGATGAAAGGAGATAGCATATATAATAAGCCTATCACATAGAAGGCATTCAAGAAATGTTGCTTTTCTTTTGCTATCATCCTACAAACTGTGAACCTGTGGCAATCTGGTCTTGAAGTAGATGGTCTGGTTGAGGAGATATTTGTGTAGGAGCTTTCTAGTTTTCCTTCAAATCCCACTGTAGATATAGTTTTTATTCTGATGATCAATCGGGTTCCCCCAGTATCATTGCATTTTGTTTTGGACTGTAATTCTACCTACACAACACTAAAGTTCCTGGTTGAAAAGGAAGAAAAATCCTACCAAACTAACTACTGGGAATAACTCAGCTATCAGTTCAGTTCAGTTCAGTCACTCAGTTCTGTTCAACTCTTTGCGACTGTATGGACTGTAGCATGCCAGGCTTCCCTGTCCATCACCAACTCCCGGAGCCTACTCAAACTCATGTCCATCGCATTGGTGATGCCATCCAACCATCTCAGCCTCTGTCAGCTATAATAACACATAAATGAATAGTTCTTGTGTACCTACTGTGCATCAAGTGTTGTAATCACTAGGCAATGAGATGTACACCATACTTATGTTCCTGGAGTGGGAAAGACTGACAAGTGACTAGGTGATTCTAATTTAGTGTGATTGATGTCAAGATGAGCACAAACACAGACGGACTTAGGGATCACAGAGCAGGGAATAAAGGCTCCCTGGAGTAAGTGCTGCCTAACAAGAGATCTGAAGGGTAAATAGAAGTTAGTTATATAGAGTCCCTCTTATACTCCACAGAAAGGAAGGAGAGAAGAATAAAAAATGAGATCTTGTTTTAATGAATTCAATTGACTTAAGCATTAATATTAATAAAACAAATTTGGGCATATAAATATAGCCAGTCTTGTTTATTTAAAAAAAATTTTTTAGATGTAGTTGCACAAGTGTGAGAAGAATAAATGGTCTACTGATAGACCTCTTTTAGGTCACCTGGAGGAAAAAAAGAGCTTTCATTACATTTTGTACATATGACTTCAGTGGTTAGGCTCGTGGTTTGAAAACATACAAATACTGAAAGTGCCCTAGAATATAAAGCTCTGATTTAGAGAAGAGATGCGGGGCTGTATTGTGGTGTTGTGGTCATGGTAATATGCTGGGTAGATGGTGGTACCAAATGTTTGGAAGATGTAGTTTATGGTTTGTAGGAATAATAATAGCAGCAAAAAATAGGTTGTGAATTTATTATGAGCCAGGTACTGTTCTTAGCACTTTTTGTATATTAACTCCTTAATCCTTTCAATGACCCATAAGATAGGTAATGCTATTATTTTTATTTTAGAGATAGGAAAAGTGGGATACAAATGTTAAACAGCATTGTATAAAGTCAGTCAGCAAGTGGCAGAGCTGGAATCTGAAGTAAGACAGTTTGACTTGAAAGCCTGTGTGCTCTTAACTTCTATCACAAGTACTGACCCTTTGGGGAAAGAGGGACCTTGTAGGAATGTACACAATGTATGCAAGTGACACATAAAAAGGGAGTTCAGTTCAGTTGCTCAGTCGTGTCCAACACTTTGAGACCCACACGGACTGCAGCACACCAGGCCTCCCTGTCCATCACCAACTCCTGGAGCTTACACAAACTCATGTCCATCAAGTTGGTGATACCATCAGATGATCTCATACTCTGTCATCCCCTTCTCCTCCTGCTTTCAATCTTTCCCAGCATCACGATCTTTTCAAATGAGTCAGCTCTTCACATCAGGTGGCCAAAGTATTGGAGTTTCAGCTTCAGCATCAGTCCTTCCAATGAACACTCAGGACTGATTTCCTTCAGGATGGATTGGTTTGAACTCCTTGCAGTCCAAGGGACTCTCCAGAGTCTTTTCCAACACTACAGTTCAAAAGCATCGATTCTTTGGCGCTCAGCTTTCTTTACAGTCCAGCACTCACATCCATACATGATTACTGTTTTGACTAGATGGACTAGTCATCTAGCTTTGACTAGATGGACCTTTGCTGGTAAAGTAATGTCTCTGCTTTTTAATATGCTGTCTAGATTGGTCATAGCTTTTCTTCCAAGGAGCAAGTGTCTTTTAATTTCATGACTGCAGTCACCATTTGCAGTGATTTTGGAGAACAAAAAAAAATAAAGCCTCTCATTGTTTCCATTGTTTTCCCATCTATTTGCCATGAAGTGATGGGACCAGATGTCATGATCTTAGTTTTCTGAATGTTGGGTTTTAAGCCAGCTTTTTCACTCTCCTCTTTCACTTTCATCAAGGGGCTCTTTAGTTCTTCTTCACTTTCTGCCATAAGGGTGGTGTCATCTGCATATCTGAGGTTATTGATATTTCTCCCGGCAATCTTGATTCCAGCTTGTGCTTCATCCAGCCTGGCATTTCTCATGATGTACTTTGCATATAAGTTAAATAAACAAGGTGACAATATGCAGCCTTGACGTACTTCTTTCCCGATTTGGAACCAGTCTGTTGTTTCATTTCCAGTTCTAACTGTTACTTCTTGACCTGCATACAGATTTCTCAGGAGGCAGGGCAGGTGGTTTGGTATTCCCATCTCTTGAAGAATTTCCCACATTTTGTTGTGGGCTACACAGTCAAAGGCTTTGGCATAGTCAATAAAGCAGAAGT
The DNA here is from genome assembly GCF_019320065.1 of Cervus canadensis. Taxonomy (NCBI): domain Eukaryota; kingdom Metazoa; phylum Chordata; class Mammalia; order Artiodactyla; family Cervidae; genus Cervus; species Cervus canadensis. The sequence continues at coordinate 119,798,604 of NC_057419.1, forward strand.
AGATGTTTTTCTGGAACTCTCTTGCTTTTTCGATGATCCAATGGATGTTGGCAATTTGATCTCTGGTTCCTCTACATAAAAAGGGAAAACAGGAGCAAACGTCCACATGACCATGTGGATATGTATCCATTAAGTGTCAAGAGATTGGTTGAATGAGTATTTACTAAACCTGGTGTTGAGACTTTACAGTTAGAATAATTATTTAAAATTGTAGTATAGTAATAGTATATGTACCTCCATATTAAGGTATTCAGTCAAGGATTGGTAAACTTTTTCTATAAAGGACTAGATAATAAATACTTTAGACTTTGTGGATCATATAGGCTGTTGAAACTACTCAACTCTGCCATTTGTAGTGGGAAAGCAACCACAGACAGTATGTATATGAATTAATGTGGCTGTCTTCCACACTTACCAAAGTGGACCACAGGCATAGTTTGCCAAATTATAAGATCTACTGATGGGTCTAATAATAATTATCATAATTTTGAAGTAGCAAAAAGCATAAGTCGTATTTTGAGATATCTATAGCACCTGTAACATGATATGAAAGCGTCTCTGATTTTTTTAACTGGTGACAAACTCATAGCTACTGCTGATATTAACTGTGATTTGTACATTCATAGTTGAAGGAAATGTTAAATTAGAGGTTAGTGAAAGTATCAATACATATTTAAGTTTACCCATCCAAATTCACAGGACTTGTTAATTTTACTCATGGGCCCCAGAATAAGACCCCCTAAACAGATTTCCCTGGTGGTCCAGTGGTTAAGACTCTGTGCTCCCACTGTAGGGGCACAGGTTCAAACCCTGATTAGGGAAGATCCCACATGCTCTGTGGCATGGCCAAATATTTTTTTTATAGAAGAACCCCTGAGCTAGGAATCTTGATCAGTAGTCAAAATGCACCTGTTAACAAGGGACTAAACAATTCAAAATGAAAAAAAAAAAAAAACAATTCGAAATGAATGACAACCCCTTCTGAGTTGAGTAAGCTTGGGATAGACACAGATCCTAGTCACATGTAGCTCTGAGGTGGTGATGTGGGGGTGATGGCAAGAACCGATCCCCCAAATATCCCACAGTCCATATGAAGAGTGTCAGGGGCAGTTACTAGAAGGAAACAAGTCTGGAAGGAAGCAAGGAGGGCTGACTACAGTTTGTTTGAGGACAGAGAAGGAATGAGCAGGCTGGGATCTTCCAGCAATCTTAAAATTCTGAGAAAGTTGCATAAACTTATTGCATTGCCAAGATCAGAGGGCTTCAATGAGGCTGGCCGTGTTGTACACATACACACGATGAAAAGGAATATTGTTAAGGGAAGCAGTGAAAGGCCCATAACCTTGGCCAGAAAATGGTTGATATCTTTTCTGTGATTCACGCATTACCCAAAAGCCTCCCATTTCTTAGAATTGCTAATAAAAACTCCAAATATCCCAGCAATAACTTTCAAACACCTCCATTTTCATTAATACTGCCTCATACCCAATTCCGCTTTATAGTGCATTCCACTGTAATTGTAGCTACTGCATTGATTGGCTCAGAGCATCTATGTGAATTTCTAACCAGATCCAAGTATGAGCTTTCCAGGACCCTGAAACTTATTGTCCCTTTAAAGTGGTAGTTGAAAGAAAAAGAAATAAGCCTGGTATTTTGAATTTATGGCAATAATAGAAAAATTGCTAGGTATTTTTGATGAGGAGTTTGAAGTGAATGTAACACTGCATATATTGACTTCATATTTCAGTGCACATCCAGATTTATTGATTAGAGCAGGACTGACTCAAGCCAAGATTGATTTGATAGAAATCACAGCCTGCTTATTTATCATGTGGAGAAAATTTACACATCTACCTAGGCATAGGAGTATTACTTTATTGACTGAATTAAGTCTTGGCTGAATGTCAAGTTTTCACCTACAATCTGTAGACCTCCTTGCAGGACAATTTTTGTTTGCATTTGAGCAAAGATTATGATAAGAATGTTTCTTTTTTTAGTTTAAATGTGAAGTACTTTGTAAAATCAAAATATGGTAATATCTTATTAACTGGTGTTTGTGGTGATTCTAAGATTGTTGGCTGAATGAAGTTTTTAAAAATATACTATCTGTAAAGAAAACAAATGAGAATAATGTTAACAAGACAAAATTTCAGGCACTTTAGAAATACTCATTTATAAACAAATATTAGGGTACCGATTGGAAGTCTTCACTTAATAAGACAGGATGTTAAAGCAGATCATCTAAGAGTAACCATTTGAAAGTGCTCTCCTAAGTAAATCTACATGGACATACTTGGTTAGATTAGGAGTAAGTTAGACAGCATATAGGAACCACTTAGAATAGGTCAGGAGTATGCTACATACTTTCACTGATGATTTTTAAAACCTTTAGAAAAGTTCTATTAAGTAGGTATTGATATATTCTCTTTTCACACTTGAGAAAACTGAGATTCCGAGAGGCTAAGTGATTTGCCAGAGGTCCCAAGCTAATACATGGAGCTAGGACTAAAACTAACTCTTTCTTACTCCAGAGTGTATGTTCTTAGCTACTGCCCTCTATTGCCCCTTCTGCTGTGTTGTGCTAAGTCACCTCAGTTGTGTCTGACTCTGCGGCCCTATGGACTGTAGCCCGCCAAGCTCCTCTGTCCATGGACTCTCCAGGCAAGAATACTGGAGTGGGTTGCCATGCCCTCCTCCAGGAGATCTTCCCGACCTAGGTATCAAACCCATGCCTCTTACATCTCCCGCATTGGCAGGCATGTTCTTTACCACTAGGGCCACCTGCAAAACCCCTATTGCCCCTTACTTGAGAGTAAAAAAAAACAACTTTACATTAAAATATTATGCTAAAAATAGATACATGTGCATGTATAACTGAATCACTTTGATGTGCACCTGAAAAGTAACACAACACTGTAAATCAACTATACTTCAAAGTTTTAAAAAAAGACCAGGAAAATACTATAATGCAGTTCATGTATTTTCTTAATTGTGAACGGACTCACCCAAATGTTTAAAGTCATAGGCACTTGACCCTAAATTGGATGGGTTCTCCAATTGAGGGGATTCTTGAGTGAATTATTTTTCCCTTGGAATGAAGAGGAGCTAGGGGAGTAGGGGAGAGAAGGAGTAGATCAAAAATGTTTAACTGGAAATCCACATTGTCTTCGTCCTTCAGGAATTAATCATTCTGGGTACTGGTTCCTAGTTACAGACGAAGTGGCATTCAATTTTGGAAGCCACGGGGTTAACCCAGTTTGTTAATGGTTATTTCCCTTCAGCACAACAACTGCCTTGCAAGGGAAATAGCTGCTCATAAGTGTTAAGGGCCTTATTACTGTTCAAATGCCCTTTTCTTTTTTCCAAATGCCCTTTTAATACTTTCTATGCTGGCAAAGGTACATTACAAATGAAATACAGGGGAGGAATAATTCAAACGCCTCGAATGGTGGCATTTTGTATACCTCGAAGCCACAGTACAAATCTCTCTCAAACCTTTGGAAATCCGTCTTCATAGCACAGAGTAGGTGGGAAGGGGCTTGCAAATCCTTTTCAACCTGACAGCTCAAAAACCTAACTTGTTTTCTGATCCCTCAACTGTGACAGGTTGGTGGTGGTGTATTTTTCACTTCAGAAGCTAAGGACTCTGCTAGAATCTGGGAGTCCAAGCAGCTGGTTTTTGTGCTAAATTCTGGGCAGGAGAGACAAAGGAAAGAGCACAATAAATTATATGTCAGGCCTCTTCTGGTGTTTTGTATGAAAAGTGTTTGATGATAAGCATTATGGTTTAGGAGTGCCTGTTACCTTTAGACACAAAATCCTCTTTGCAAATTCTCAGCGTGTATCTTGCTTGCCATCTGTACAAATCCATTTGCTCCACTCAGTCAAGCCTTTTCTTAACCCTTCCTCTTCAAGGAAGTCTATCTTCATACAATTCGAGGTGACCAATAACCTTTCTGCCCCCCAATATTACTCTTATCATCCTTCCCATGAGCCTGAAATTTCTACCATAGTGTTCCACTTATTCAGTTAATTTTTCCACTGATATCTGTCTATATATATTCATCCCTCTATCCAACAATCTATCCTCAAAATATTTATTGTCTGCTCCGTGCTAGGCACTCTGCTGGGCTCCAGAAATTGTGTGGCGATTAACAGAGACATGGTTTCTACCCTTGGCTTACAACCTATTGGGGAAGATAGATGGTAAACAGTAAAGGAATGAAGTAATTCACTTCAAATTGCACTAAGTGCTATGATGACTGTGAATGCAGCAGGGAGCAATGATAGAAGATACCACAAAGGGAATTAATTAGTGTGTTCAGGTGTCAGTTCCATGGAGACTGAAGCCACTTTCTTAGAGGGAACTCCATTTAAAATATAAATACATTATGTAGCAGCACAAAGCATTAAACACACTAGTATGGTCACATTAACAGAGGATAAGACTCTGAGGGTGTGGGTCTCAGAACAAACAGCTTCTTTGGATGGTGTGTGGCTTAGAGAGAGGAAAAGTAAACTAAGTAAAATCCCTTCTATATGCGAGGCTCTGGACCAGGCGCTCCTGTTTGAAAGGTTATTATTTTTTCATTCTAATTGCAATACTATGAGGTGGGTGTCAGATCTACTCTAGGGAAGAGAAAACAGATTCTGAAAGGCTAAGCAACCTGACCAAGGTCACAAGGTTGGTTGTTGGCCTAGCCTAGGAGTAGGAAGGCTGGGGTGTGGTGGGGGGCTTGGGAACAATCTCAGACTCACCAAAGGAGTAACAGAAGCCAAAAAAGGGAGAAGGGACATAGTGTCATGGACCAAAAATCAATGAAAAGCCCTGATCCTGTGTTTGAACTGCTTACAATTCAGCTGAAGAAAGATGACGAACTCTTGAGAAAGGGGGACTGTTGTAAGCGACACTAAAAGTCAAGTCCAAACTGCATTATTCTTGAAGAAGATAAGCAAGGAGCATGGATGAGAGAAGTCAAGACACTTTAAAAAGGTGATGGGGAGGAGTTTGTCAAAGCCATCTAAAAGAGAGACTCTGGAAAAATACCCTGCTTGCTTTCCTTTGCTTGGATAAAGTAGTTTTAAATTTCAAGCCAGTTAGGTACAAAACAATGGTGACTGAACAGTCTGGAAGGCCAACAGACACATTAAGATCACTGAGTTATGAATCCCTGAAGGTTCTATGGGTTCAGGCGATATCCCAGCTGTGGGTACTATTCCAGGTCAAAATACAAAATACCAGTTGTTGTCCCCAGCTCCACTTCCCATCACTAAAATGTGACAGTGATTAAATGCAAAATGCAAATATTACAGCTTGTGAGTACAAATTTAAAACAATAATAGCCTCTTGTCAGACAATATGGAAAGGAGAAGTTGCATGGAATTTGTTATTATACTTGCAAATGCAGCAATATTTACAATGGGTTGACACAGTGCCGCATAACCCAGGACAAGGCAAGGGAAGGATTATGGAAAGCAGGACTGGAAAATTGTGAGCACAGAGCAACACTGCCTTTTAAGGAATCACAAAGGAAGGCACGAAGAGGGAGGAATAGTTTCAAGGTCAGAGTTCCTTGGACATTTCTAAAATAGCCCTCATACTCCCATTGTCTTTCATGAATCAAGGCACAGACCAAATTATCAGGCTACTGAAGTTACTTTTGGACTGAGGTCCCCAACCTCAATTCTAATTACTTACTTTTCTTATGCTTCTTTGATCTCTCATTCTTCTACCCACCCTAAGCTCCATGGGGCCAGAAACCATGTCTCTGTCTTGTTCACAACTGTATTTCTAACAGCTAACCATGCCTGGCATGTACTGCATGCTCGATAAGTATTTGGCATTTGAATGAACATTTGTTCCCATGGCTTTCCTCTCCTACTGACAAAAGGCCCTATGGATTCTCTGCATCTCTCCTTACCCAGTTGTTTTCACTAAAACCCCCTTATTCTATATTTTATTCTCTCAGGGACTTTCAAAAGAGAAGATTTTAACCAGTGAGATTAGTCGTCGCAGGCACATTAATCCAGGTCCAACCGGAAAGAGAAGGCAATGGCACCCCACTCCAGTACTCTTGCCTGGAAAATCCCATGGACGGAGGAGCCTGGTAGGCTGCAGTCCATGGGGTCTCTAAGAGTTGGACACGACTGAGCGCCTTCACTTTCACTTTTCACTTTCATGCGTTGGAGAAGGAAATGGCAACCCACTCCAGTGTTCTTGCCTGGAGAATCCCAGGGACGGGGGAGTCTGGCGGGCTGCTGTCTATGGGGTCACACAGAGTCAGACACGACTGAAGTGACTTAGCAGCAGCAGCAACCAGAAAGAAGACAACCATTCTGAGTGGTTAAACCAGAGGTGTTTGGGACTTCCCTGGTGGTTCAGTGACTAAGACTCTGTGCTCCCAATGCAGGGAGACTGGGTTTGATCCCTGGCCAGGGAACTAGATCCCATATGCCTCAACTAAGAGTTCACAGGCCACAAACTAAGACCCAGTGCAGCCAAATAAATTAAAAAGAAACAAAAACAGAGGTGATGTCATGTGGGGAACCAGTTACACAGATGATGAGGTATGTATAAGGGCAGTTTTATCTCCCAGATTGAGTACATCGAAAGTAGTGAAGAAGGAATTCATAGGGCCTGGACTCCATCTTAGGCCTGTTCATGCTGATCATGCTCAGCCACCTCTCCAATGGACTCTGAACTCTGTGTTTAGTGCCTATGGAAATGACAACAGAAGGATAAGACCCCCTCTGGACAGGGGAATCTTGAAGATCATATCCAGGTTACTCCTCGCCTAAGAGAACACATACACTAATCACCCCTTTCTCCAGACAGGCCATAAATTTTTCTGTACCTGTCAGAGTGTAACCTTGTGCTTATTGATTATTGGCTAATTGTTTAACTGTCTGAGCACATGGCACATGAGTGATGGGGTTATTGGGATTGTATTTATCCTCCCTTAGTTTATATAAGTCTCAAGGAATTTGGGGTGGTGGGTTCGGACACGTACACATGGGGTATAAAAGATTTTCACAAATGCTGGTCGGGGTCCTTGGCTAAGAGGAGACTCTGACTTGGGCCTGCCAGTGTAATAAACTGCACTTCACTCTCTGCATTGTCCTTCTGAGTGAGTTTGTTTCCCGGAACGCATGGCTACAACAGTAGCTCTCCTGAAACATAATTCTATATGTGCTCACACAATCTAAGGGATGGGAAGAATCTTAAACTTCATTCAACTCAGACTCATCAGATAGTTGTTATGTCACAGATGTCAATTGCCTACACCAATCTCTTTTCTCCTCTTTCATCTTAAGTCCAAAATGCTAACTTTCAGATTGACACCTTTCTACCTAAAGATCCTACATCCCTGCCTTCTTTGCAGCTGGCCAAGGCCATGAGACTAACTTTTAGGCAGTGATGTGGAAGCAATGGTTTCATCTGGGACTTCCAGGAATGTTTCTAGAAGGGACATTTTAGCAAATTGTCACATTTAAGAGGGCCCCCCCCCTTTTTTTGTGCATTTCCTCCTATTTCAGGCTTACACTGAGGATGTGATGTTTGGAACTCCAAGGGACCATGAGGAATCCTTAAGGGAGGAAGACAAGTGATAAGGTGATGCAACGGAAGGATAGGAACCTAGGTGTGTGAGGACACCATGAAGTTACCCTGTAGCTTTGCACTGCTTTCCTCCAAACCTCTCTCACAGGAAAGAGAAATATATCTCTCTATATTATTTAAGCCATTATTTTACTGTCTGATATATATATATATATTACTTTCTTTCTGTTATATATAAAACTGAATAGAATCTGAACTAGTCCAGCCATATTATTTTCATTGCATTTGGGACAAATGGCCATTTAACTGTGGCTTGGACACTTCCAGTGGTGAGGAAGTGACTAACCCTTGAGGTGGCCTATCTATCTTGGGACAGCTGTTATTAATGGGAACTTTCCTCTACAGAGTGCAAATTTCTATTTATGTAGCATTCTCCCATAAGTCCTAGAATGGCTTTGGGGGTCACACCTATCTCATTTTTTCCCATGTGTCACGTGTCTGAAGAAGTGCTCCTGTTCCTCTGACTTGACTCATCTCAAGGCTAAATATGCCAAGTTCTCTCCATTCCTCCTCCAAAGACATGGCTTCTTCATTTCAACAAGCTTAGCTTAGTGTAAGTTTGCTCCACAAACGCTTATGGGAAAGACCTCCGGGCTAGAAAATTCAGCTGTGTTGCCTGCAGCCCTGTTTATTTAACAGATTCCACTGAATTAAAGAAAAGATACTTTTTTACTCACTCGATGCCAAATTAACACGCTTCAGTTTACATAATGGACCTCACTGTTTTGGGTGAGCTAAAATCTGGGTTAAAACAAACATGATCATTTAATCCTCTACTATATTATAATCAGTGTGTGTGGCAAGAGACTTAAAGTTTTAATTCATTATTAACCACACTGTACACAAACCAGCTTCTCCTTTCACATAGTAAGAGGCAATGTTCCCAGAGTGATTAGCTGTTGCTTAATCTGCTTAAACAAAGCTCCCTTCCTGCGTGTTTTCTGTGGAGGTAGCCCTTCCAGATGCCTGGGCTCTCATCTCCAGGACTGTCTGCTTAGCGCCTGTCAATCACTTCGAATGGAAACCTACTCAAGTAGTCTACTGAGAAACTGCTATCAATATGCATTAAAAAAACTTTACAGTCTTTCAAAATAAGTGTCTAAGAGTTATGCTGCTCCCCTTACACTCCACCAGAACAAAACTGGCAAAAGTCACTGAGTCCTGCCTGTCCAATGCAGTAAACTAATGTTTCCTCTCAGCTGACACATCTCTGTGGTATTTGACACTGATGACTCACCCACTTAGAAAATTCTTTTCTCCTTTGGTTACTGACACCACATCCCTGCTGGTTCTTTTCCTTATCTATGGCCATTTGCTAGTCTCCTGTATTGGGACCTTTTCCTCTAATCACCTTTTGACTTTTGTTCTTCAAAGTCCTCTGCACTTCTCACTTTCTACTTTTGCCCTGGGTAATCCCACCCATTTCCACAGTTACCAGCGTAATCTGATGACTTTTGTGTCTGTATCACCAGCTCTGACTTCTCTATTTTAAGCTTCAAACCAATATTTTCAACTGACACAGGGTCAGCTTTCGCTTGGTGACTCATAGGCACCATAAACCATATATCCTCAAAACTCATTACCCTCCCCTCCAACTCAGATGCTCAAGCCAAAAGTCTGAGAATCAGGCACTTTCTTACCTTTCTATAGTGATTCCTTTCAACAACCATATCACGTAAGTATTATCCCCATTTAGATACAAGAAAACTGAGGCTTACGATGGTTAAGCAGTGTGCCCACCAATCCCTCAGTGACCATATGGCAGATTCTAATGCATTTCAGGCTGACTTTGGAGCTGAAACTCTTGACTATGTTAATTTCCCCTTATTAGAGGATTCTATTATAGGATATTTTGTCTTCATCTTGAAAATCAGAGGCAAGACCCTGAAGGATGAGAGCACTCAAGGGAAAGAGTTTACAATAACCTACTGTATAGTACTGAACTATACTCAATGTCTTGTAATAACCTATAATGGAAAAGAATATGAAAAAGAATATATGTATATGTGTAACTGAATCACTTTGCTGTATACTTCAAATGAACAAAATATTATAAATTAACTATACTTCAATTTAAAAGAAAAGAGGAGGGAGTGTGGGATGGACATGTACACACTGCTATATTTAAAATGGATAACCAACAAGGACCTACTGTACAGCATGTGGAACTCTGCTCAATGTTATGTGGCAGCTTGGATGGGAGGGGAGTTTGGGGAAGAATGGATACATATATATTTATGATTGAGTCCTTTCATTGTTCACCTGAAACTATCACAACATTGTTAATCGACTATACCCCAATACGGGCTTCCCTGGTTGTTCAGCAGGTAAAGAACCCATCTGCCAATGCAGGAGACATAAAAGACATGGGTTCAATCCCTGGGTCAGGAAGATCCCCTAGAGGAGGAAATGGTAACCAACTTCAGTATTCTTGCCTGGGAAATCCCATGGACAGAGGAACCTGATGGGCTACAGTCCAATGGGTTGCAAAGAGTTGGACACAACTGAGCATGAAGTCTTAGTCTTAACCCAATACAGAATAAAAACTTTAAAACATAAAAAACAGAGGAAAGAGTTATTGAGGTGATTAAGTTAAAAGGGAAGGTGAAGCCCTGGAGCAACCTGGTAGAAGCACAAGCTTGAGGGCAAGGAGCAAAAGTTCTTAGAAGGAACAAAGGAGTAGAGCCACGATAGCAATGTGGGAGGGACCTCAGGCCAAACTAGTCTTGGGGAAGATCCATAAGGTCTTGTGGTGAGAAAAACTGACCTCACTGAGTTTCAGTGGTTTCCAGGGGGGGAAGGGAAAAGCTTTTGGTAATCCCAAACCTTAATTCCCATATAACTTGTACTGAAATTAAAAGGGCCTGTTGACTGATCCACAGGTCTGGTAAACAGACAATTAGTTTGAATTAGAACCCCAAAGCTACAATTTTCATAGAAAGCTCAGCCATGAAAATTCTAAGCAAATTGAGAGAGTAAAATAATTATTGAAAAAATATTTTTAAACTCAGTTTGGTTGAGCATATTTTTATTGCTTTCATTTTTATCCTCTCCTCAAACTTTTTAAACCATTTTAAAGAAAATACTTATTTTTATCTATTTATTGGTTTGGCTGTGTTGGGTCTTAGTTGTGGCATGCGTGACCTTTAGTTGTGAACTGTTAGTTGGCATGTGCGATCTATTAACAGTTCTGTGACTCAGAACCCCTGCATTGGGAGTGCAGAGTCTTAGCCACTGTATCACCAGGGAATTGATGCTTCTGAACTGTGGTGTTGGAGAAGACTCTTGAAAATCCCTTGGACTGCAAGGAGGTCAAACCAGTCAATCCTAAGGAAATCAACCCTGAATATTCATTGGAAAGGCTGATGCTGAAGCTGAAACTCCAATACTTTGGCCACCTGATGTGAAGAACTGACTCATTGGAAAAGATCCTGATGCTGGGAAAGATTGAAGGCAGGAGAGTGAAGAAGGGGATGGCAGAGGATGAGATGGTTGGATGGCATCACCGACATAATGGACATGAGTTTGAGCAAGCTCCGGGAGATGGTGAAGGACGGGGGAGCCTGACGTGCTGCAGTCCATGGGATCACAAAGAATTGTACATGACTGAGCAACTGAACAACAATAACACTAGAGAAGTCCCCCATTTATTTTCTCTTCAGGTTTCAAACTAAGCATTCCTTTTGGGAATAAGCTCTTATTAAGTACATGAAAGACATCAGAGCAGCGAATTTCTTTAATCTCAACATTCTATCAGTATCTATTGTTGTTTTAGTTGCTAAGTCATGACCAACTCTTTTGCAACACCATGGACTATAAGCTGCCCTCATGGACTGTAGCCCGCCATGCTCCTCTGTCTGTGGAATTCTCCAGGCAGGAATACTGGAGTGGATTGCCATTTCCTTCTCCAGGGGATCTTCCTGACCCAGGGATCAAATCTGTGTCTCCTGCATTGGCAGGCAGACTCTTTACCACTGAGCCAACAGGGAAGCCCATCAGTGGCTGTTACTTGACCTAATTGATGTATTCCAACAATACTGACTATGAGACAAATCCTGTTTTACTGTTGCCTCACATTAGAACACTGAAGATGTGTTCCCATGTGTACCACCCCACTGCCAAATAGAACATGTTAAAAATACTGAGAGACATAGGTGTCAAGAAGACATTTCCTAGATGGCATTGATGCCATGATTATTTGGGGGAGGGCAAGTGTTTTGTTAGGGATCTCTCTTCTGCCATAGGTCCACTGTTCGTCTTAGCCTTCTTCAGAAAATGTGTTTATCTTAAGTATGGGTGATTTCTTTGGCATATATCTTTACTCTTTCTATGAGTCAAATAGTATCTAGAAAGTATAGTGTGATACTGTATCTCACCACTAACTACTATGTTTTAACACAAGGTTCTCCAGAATAAAATTTAGATTCTTCAAAAAGTAAGTTAAATATTTAAAAAATCAATTATCTAAATTAGAACTCAGGCTTAACTGAATTTATTTAAAATAAAGAAATATTTTAGTTAATGTTCAGGTTCCTATTGCCCTTTCTTAAAAACAAGTGCCGTATTGGTCTTTATCTTTCTGGCTTACTTCACTCTGTATACTGGGCTCCAGTTTCATCCATCTCATTAGAACTGATTCAAATGAATTCTTTTTAATGGCTGAGTAATATTCCATGGTGTATATGTACCACATCTCACCAGCCCAGGCTGGATGCATGAGACAAGTGCTCGGGCCTGGTGCACTGGGAAGACCCAGAGGAATCGGGTGGAGAGGGAGATGGGAGAGGGGATCGGGATGCGGAATACATGTAACTCCATGGCTGATTCACGTCAATGTATGACAAAAACCACTACAATATTGTAAAGTAATTAGCCTCCAACTAATAAAAATAAATGAAAAAAAAAACAAGTGCTTTCATGTGGTTTATCATTCAATTTATAAACTAGTTAGTGAAAAAATGCCAAATATTTAAATCTAAATTGTTTTAAGTCTCTCAGTCATATCTAACCCTTTGCAACCCCACGGACTGCAGCACACCAGGCTTCCCTGTCCTTCAACAACTCCCGGAGCTTTTAAACTCATGTCCACTGAGTCCATGATGCCATCCAACCATCTCATCCTCTGTCATCCCCTTCTCCTCCTGCCTTCAATCTTTCCCAGCATCAGGGTCTTTTCCAATGAGTTGGCTGTTTGCATCAGGTGGCCAAAATATTGGAGTTTCAGCTTCAGCATTGGTCCTTCCAATGAATATTCAGGACTGATTTCCTTTAGGATGGACTGGTTGGGTCTCCTTGCATTCCAAGGGACTCTCAAGAGTCTTCTCCAACACCACAGTTCAGAAGCATCAATTCCTCAGTGCTCAGCCTTCATTATAGTCCAACTCTCGCATCCATATGTGACTACTGGAAAAACCATAGATTTGACTAGATGGACCTTTGTTGGCAAAGTAATGTTTCTGCTTTTTAATATGCTGTCTAGTTTTGTCATAGTTTTTCTTCCAAGTAGCAAGTGTCTTTTAATTTCATGGCTGTAGTCACAATCTGCAGTGGTTTTAGAGCCCAAGAAAATAAAGTCAGTCACTGTTTCCACTGTTTCCCCATCTATTTGGGACCAGATGCCATGATCCTAGTTTTTTGAATGTTGAGTTTTAAGCTAGCTTTTTTACTCTCCTGTTTCACTTTCATCAAGATGCTCTTTAGTTCTTCTTTGCTTTCTGCCATAAAGTTGGTATCATCTGCATATCTGAGGTTTTTGATATTTCTCCCAGCAATCTTGACTTCAGCTTGTGTTTCATCCAGCCCAGCATTTCTCATGATGTACTCTGCATATAAGTTAAATAAGCAGGGTGACAATATACAGCCTTGACGTACTCCTTTCCCCATTTGGAACCAGTCCATTGTTCCATATCCGGTTCTAACTGTTGCTTCTTGACCTGCATACAGGTATCTCAGGAGGCAGGTAAGGAGGTCTGATATTCCCATCTCTTGAAGACTTTTCCACAGTTTGTTGTGATCCACACAGTCAAAGGCTTTAGCGTAACCAATGAAGCAGAAGTACATGTTTTTCTGGAATTCTCTTGCTTTTGCCATGATCCAGTGGATGTTGGCAATTTGATCTCTGGTTCTTCTGCCTTTTCTAAATCCAGCTTGAACATCTGGGAGTTCTCAGTTCTAAATAGCTACTGATTTATTTTTGAGGCAACTGAGGCCATGCAGTCTTTATAAATCGATAAAAGGCAGGACTGAGAATTTCTTTCATGTGTTTCAGTTTCTAAATGTCCTATTTGTTATCCATAGAAAAGCTGCATAACCTCAGCATTGTTATATGTAAAATAATAATTTATCATTGGCCTGTTTCCTTATAGCATTATATGAATTAAGAACTAGAAAATACTTTGAGATTCATGGATGCATCTGACTTTTTAAAGGTGTGTCACAGGCATTCAATGATATAACTAGCTTATGAATTTTCATAGCCTTTCTCTGAATTATTTTGCCCCTTTCTCATGTTTTTATAAGAATTTAAGACCTGCCAGATTGGGTCATATCAGTATTCCCTATGGCCTAAGAGTCTACCTTCAACTATGGCAGTAAGAGAAATTTTGTGGGAAGATGGATATATTTGCTTTTCATGATATCAACCTTCAAAGTTTAGGAACAGTGCCTACAATCTTAATGCCCATAATAATCTTGACTGTTCCCCAGTTCATTAAGGATCTATCTTATTTACTTTAACATCGTTATTAACTATTTTACAGTTGGACTACAATGCTTTTCTATGTGATCAACAACTGCTTTTACTAATCTTTGTGCATCAAATGGCCTGATTTAATGACAAAATAAATTGAATATTTTTGTATTTTATAGATCCTGCCATAGGCACACACCAAATAAGCAAACTGAATAGAGAAAATGCTTGTTGATAGGCCTGAGGGCATTGTCAGGATCCCCTGCTATTTGATAAGATCCCTTTTCAGGGAAAACAAAGGACATGACAAGACCAATTGTCAGATCAGGTCAGCATCAAATATCAGTAACCATAGAAAAATGGAAGGACTGGTGGCAGACCTGGGTCAGGAGCCAAGTGCCAGGTGTTATCAGACATATATGTGAGTATAAATGTCATGTGAACTGCTTGGTTATTGATTTCAAAATAATATTGATAGTTAAGATTGGAAAATCCTATGGCCTGGGTCATGCCCTTCCAGATGATGCAGTTACTGATAAAATCACTTATTTAAATTGGAGGACGAGAGAAGGAGGGGATATTTACAGAAGTGCGAAATCCCAAGCCAGCAAGGAAATGGGCCTGTTCTAATCATTCCTGACCAGGTTTCACCTGGAGTATTAGAATACTTTTTGGACATCATCCTTTAAAGAGATATAATTAGACTAGTGTTTTTTCAGAAGAGGATTGCTAGTAAGATGAACAGACTCCAAGCCATGACATAAGGAACCCAGGATATTTAATTAGGAGTGAAAAAAATGTTTAGAGAGGGCTGCTTTATCCACAAGGGATTAAGTTTGTTGTGTGGATCCTTATGACAAATCTTGGAACAGATTGTAGCTGAATACAAGGAAAACTTTTCTATCAGTTGGAGCTGCTCTAGCAAGAAAAGGGAAGCCTAGATAATGTTTCCTATTATTCTAGGTCTTCAGGTATAGAGATGAAGGTTGAATAATGGACAGGAAGAGGGAGAAGGGATTCTTAAAGTGCCCAAATGCTTGGAGCCAGTCACTTGTTGGTACAGTATGGGATCTGTATGACTAGTGAAGATTAAACAAAAAATTCAAAGTACTGATACAGGTTTACAGCTTTTGATTTTTTTAACCATGTAAGGCCTGATAAGATTTTGGGGATAACAGTTTTTTTGGCAATAGATAACACTTTTCTTCTCTTCCTGAGTCTGAAACCCATTGGAAATTGGAGCCAGGCTACTTGAGTCTGAATATAGACTGTGGTACTTACTAGCTGAATAACCTTGGTAAAATTCTTTAAACTTCGTGTGTGTCAGTTTCCTTATCTGTAAAATAGGATAATACTTAAGTGTAAGCATATGAACAGTTCCTTGTTCATAGTAAGTGTTCTATAAGTTTTAGCAATTAGATCTTAATTGAGGTATATATAAATGAGTTAACTAGAAGATAAAAAGATCACCATTAACCCAGCAATCCCACTTCTGGGGATATACCCAGAGAAAACCATAATTGCAAAAGATATATGTACCCCAATGTTCCTTGCAGCACTATTTACAATAACCAGGACATGGAAATAATCAAAGTGTCCATCAACAGAGGAATGGATAAAGAAGATGTGGTATATATATACAATGGCATAATATTCACCCATAAAAAGGAGTGAAACTGTGCCATTTGCAGAAACGTGGATGGACCTAGAGACTGTTGTACAGAGTGAAGTCAGAAAAAAAAATATCATATATTAATGCATATATGTGGAATCTGGGAAATGGTATAAATGATCTTATTTGCAAAGCAGAAATAGAGACACAGATGTAGGTAACAAACATACAGATAACAAGGGGGAAAGGGGTTGGTGGTGGGATGAATTGCAAGATTGGGATTGACATATATACACTGTTGATACTAAGTATAAAATTGATAACTAATGTGAACCTACTGCATGGCACAATGAACTTTACTCAGTGCTCCGTGGTGACCTGAATGGGAAGGAAATCCAAAAAAGAGGGGATATATGTATATGTATAGCTGATTCAAAAAACTAAGATCATGGCATCTGGTCCCATCACTTCATGGCAAATAGATGGGGAAACAGTGGAAACAGTGAGAGACTTTATTTTCCAGTGCTCCAAAATCACTGCAGATGGTAACTACTGTCATGAGATTAAAAGACATTTGCTCCTTGGAAGAAAAGCTATTACCAACCTAGACAGCATATTAAAAAGCAGAGACATTACTTTGCCAACAAAGGTCCATCTAGTCAAATCTATGGTTTTTTCCAGTAGTCACATATGGATGCGAGAGTTGGACCCTAAAGAAAGCTGAGCACTGAAGAATTGATGCTTCTGAACTGTGGTGTTGAAGAAGACTCTTGAGAGTCCCTTGGACTACAAGGAGATCCAACCAGTCTATCCTAAAGGAGATCAGTCCTGAATATTCATTGGAAGTACTGATGCTAGAGCTGAAACTCCAATACTTTGGCCACCTGATGTGAAGAACTGACTCACTGGAAAAGACCCTGATGCTGGGAAAGATTGAAGGCAGGAGGAGAAGGTGACGGCAGAGGATGAGATGGTTGGATGGCATCCCTGACTCAATGGACATGAGTTTGAGCAAGCTCTGGAAGTTGTTTAAGGACAGGGAAGCCTGGTGTGCTGCAGTCCAAGGGGTGGCAAAGAGTTGGACACAACTGAGTGACTGAACTGAACTGAAATGAACTGACAGCTGATTCACTCTGCTCTACAGCAGAAACTGACACAGCAGTGTAAAACAACTATGCTGTGTGTACTTAGTTGTTCAGTCATGTCCGACTCTTTGTGACCTCATGGACTGTAGCCCTCCAGGCTCCTCTGTCCATGGGGATCCTCCAGGCAAAAATACTGCAGTGGGTTTCCATGCCCTCCTCCAGGGGATCTTCCCAACTCAGGGATCGAACCTGCATCTCCTGCATTGGCTAGCAGATTCTTTACCCTCTGAGCCACCAGGCAAGCCCAAAGCAACTATTCTCCAATAATAAAATATCACAGCCAGCTATTAATAGCACTGATAAAGCAAAAATGGAGGCTGTGGCTCTATATCTGCAGCCAAGTGGCTATGGTGATACTTCAGCCCTGCTTGACTTATTCACCTAGCCATTGTTCCAGCTGGACAACTGTTTGACACAAAATGTGAACATCCATGGACAAGATGGCTCCAGAAAGTGGAATCTCAGAAGGGGCCAAGGTAAAGATTCTCAGTTCTTTCTTTCAAACTTACTAAATCAAATAATTCACTCCTTCTCCCATGGAGAAAAGTAAATGAGGGGTGAGAGAGGGAGGAATATTATTTTAGTGGAGCTGTTTCCCCGTGGAGATCTTAAGACAAGAAATGAAGGCTCACACTCTAATGAGGACACTAAGGGGAAAAAAGTCCTACCATTTTGAACATCGTCTCATACCTCAAAAATAGAAGGAAACGAAGTCCATTAATCAATGTAGCTTTCTACTACAATGCCTCGATTTTTCACAGACCTGCAAAATTTCATTAGGATTTGGCACTAGTCTCTGAACTAACCTTTGGGAACCACTGTAATAGATGACTTTTAAGATCCTTCTAACCATGAGATGTTATAATTCTACAGTAGGATTTCATTTGTACCTAGCCCATAGAAGAGAACCAAGGGACTGAACCTGGGTCAAGGGACAGGCAGAGCCTGAAAATGTGTTTGTGAAAAGGTTGGCAGTCAGGCCCAGGGCAGGGTATTTTCTCTCCTTAGAATTCTTAATCATATTTCCCTACTGTCAATAAGAAGAAGAATTTATCTAAAAAGACCAGAGGGTTGTTGTGAGGAGAACTTGATGATGAACCTCAGAGCCCCATCTTGGGCTTTGGGATTTCCATTGCCAGACTGTGAGCCATGATATTTGGAAGAAAATATAGATATGTCAGTTTCAGCATCTCTTACAGTAATATCATTTCAAATGTGTTTATTTCTTTGTCTTAATATTTTATTATCAGTTTGTTTTTCTCCATATCCTACCTGTGGTCCCTCTCCTCCCCTCATGGACTGACAAAGCTACATTGCAACAAATTGAAATAGAAAACCACATATCCAAGGTAATTTATTGTTAATGTGAAGTTCTGTCCTAACCTCAAAGTCAAGGGGCAGGAATCCCAAGTTATTTCAAAATTCACATTACAAGACAGACAATCAGATGCCCCCAAACCACAGTATTTTGTACTCTATTAATCGTACACTGGCAGAGCCCTTTGGTTGCATTTGTATTTCCAAATAAATACAAACATATGTCACCATTTTTTATTGATTTTGGACTTTCCTAGGAAGGAAATGCTGTTAAATTATAATAAATGGTGTCAACTAAAACAAATAGCACAAAACCCATTAAGAAGACATTTGTTGCAGAACTTGGTTTGATTTGTTGGCATCAGTTGAAATCATGTCAAAATAATGTCTTCAGAAACCAAATAAAAATTTGTTTGCAAATTTGTCTGCAGCAAGCATTTCTAGAACATAAAAATCCTTAAGAATCAATATGGTTTTATTCAGTATGCAAATGTACTGAAAAGCTTTATGGCAAAAATTCCATTGCTGAATTATATGATAGTGCTAGTGAATTAATAAATAATAATAGATGATAAATAATATAGTGACTGAATTAGATAGTACATTTATGAAGAAGTAGAGGGAAAAAAAGATTAAGGGGGATAGTTTTGGGAGAAGATCAATTTTTAGATAAGCTAAACTAACATTTTATATTCAGAAAATTAATGGAGTTTAGTCCAGTGACTCACAAAGTCCAGTTCAACTAAATTTCACTGCCGCCTTTAAAAAAGGAAAGGAGATGCAGAATGCCTAGCTTTGAAGTGATCACCATTTGAGTTCTAATATTAGTCAGTCCGCATCTGTAATTTGCATAACTGTGTTTGCCTTCCAGGTAATTGGGAATTTAATTGCTATCAGAATAAAGTTTGAGTCTTATTTTCAAATGATGTTGGTGCAATGTATCCCAATGTGCAGTTTTGAAAGTCACTATAAATCGGGCAAATGAGAGGGCTGTAGTGGAAGCTGGGCTTTAATATAAAATCAAAAAGGGTTTATCTTCAGTATACCCCAAGTGCTCTTCTGCAACTATACATGTTCTCCTTTCACCGCCTTCCAGTGTGCAGTTTCTTTTTTAATACTTATTTATTTTTATTTATTTGTTTAACTCTTAGTTGTGGCATGCAGGACCTAGTCCCCTGACTAGGGATGTCACCCGGGCCCTCTGAATTGGGAGCTCTGAGTCTTAGCCAGGGACAACCAGGGAAGCCTCCCAGGATACAATTTTTTAAAAAACCCTCACCTGTGGTGTTTAAGCTACTTCTGTCCTTTGTGATCCTCTGTTTATCCTCCCACTGAAATAGATGCATTCTATCTCCCCCACCCCCTTCTAATTTCATTTCCAGAATGTTTCATTGCTGAGTCACTAAGTCCTGTCTGACTCTGCGACCCCTTGGACTTTAGCACGCCAGGCCTCCCTGTTCATCACCAACTCCCAGAGTCTACCCAAACTCATGTCCATTGAGTCAATGATGCCATTCAACCATCTCATCCTCTGTCTTTCCCTTCTCCTCCTGCCCTCAATCTTTCCCAGAATCAGGGTCTCTTTGCATCAGGTGGTAAAAGTATTGGAGCTTCAGCATCAGTCCTTCCAATGAATATTCAGGGTTGATTTCCTTTAGGATTGACTGGTTTGTTCTCCTTGCAGTACAAGGGACTCTCGAGTTTTCTCCAGCACCACAGTTTGAAAGCATCAATTCTTCAGCGCTCAGCCTTCATTATGTTACAACTCTCACATCCCCACATGACTATTAGAAAAATCATAGCTTTGACTATATGGATCTTTGCTGGCAAAGTGATGTCGCTGCTTTTTAATATGCTGTCTAGGTTTGTCATAGCTTTTCTTCCAAGGAGCAAGCATCTTTTAATTTCATGGCTGTAGTCACCATCTGCAGTGATTTTGGAGCCCAAGAAAATAAAGTCTGTCACTGTTTCCATTTTTTCCCCATCTATTTTCCATGAAGTGATGTGACTGGATGCCATGATCCTAGTTCTATGAATGTTGAGTTTTAAGCCAGCTTTTTCACTCTCCTCTTTCATTTTCATCAAGAGGCTCTTCAGTGCCTTTTTGCTTTCTGCCATAAAGGTGCTGTCATCTGCATATCTGAGGGTTTTTATATTTCTCCTGGCAATCTTGATTCCAGCTTGAGCTTCATCCAGCTCAGCATCTTGCATGATGTACTCTGCATATAAGTTAAACAAGCAGGGTGACAATATACAGCCTTGACATACTCCTTTCCCAATTTGGAACCAGTCTGTTGTTCCATATTTGGTTTTAACTTGTTTCTTGACCTGCATACAGATATCTCAGGAGGCAGGTAAGGTGGTCTGGTATCCCATCTCTTTAAGACTTTTCCACAGTTTGGTGTGATCCACACAAAGTCTTTAGCGTATTTAATTAAGCAGAAGTAGATGTTTTTCTGGAATTCCTTTGCTTTTACTATGATCCAACGGATGTTGGCAATTTGATTTCTGGTTCCTCTTCCTTTTCTAAATCCAACTTGTACATCTGGAATTTCTCAGTTTGTGTACTGTTGAAGCCTAGTTTGAAGGATTTTGAGCATTACCTTGCTAGCATGTGAAATGAGTGCAGTTGTGCAGTAGTTTGAACAAGGAGCTAATTTGCTAAACTAGTTATTGTTTTTGTCTTTATCTCTTATCTCTCTCTCCTATGTAGTTTATTTTTGTGAAATAAAAACAACAATAGCAAAAACAACAACACACCAACACACAACCAAAATAAAAATTCCAAGCTGAATTTCAACCACCAATTAATATCACCATGATATTTAGGGAAATTAAAGAACGGACAGTTTAATGTTCCCCTCCCCACACAGTGAAAATAAGAAGGAGAGATCATGGAATAAAGGAAAGTCCTTTTATTTGCATACATTTAGCTTATGAGGACCTCTCATTACACTGACCTTATTTTTCTAATTTTATAAAAAAATATATACACACACACATATATATACATATATGTATACATACACACATATACACACATGTGCACATGGATACATATATGTACACACATATATGTATGTATACAAACACACACATATATATATGTATATGTATATATACATCAGTGAGACTTCAGCACAGCCCAGGACTATTTTGTAAACTGGTTTTTGAAAATTGTTGTTTTAAACTTAGAGCATTGCTGCAGTGTCCAGGGGGAGGGCTATTGTTCTTGTTGCTAGTTTTCTGTGGTGGAGTGAAGTATGGTTATGGATCAAAGCAGGAAGAGACTATGGGGCTCAGCTTAGGGATCGGACAGGAACCACAAGCTCAGGGGTAAGGTAGAAAGAAGGCATGGCATAGAGCAAAGATGAATAAGCCCTGATGAGTGGGGAAGGGTTGTTGGGGGTGGGAATCAAAGAAGCTTTACAATTCTGACTGCTCGAGGGGAGACGCCCATAAGTTCTTTTCCTGGCACTCACAACCTCTTTGATGTGAATGACTGGAACTTAGGGCTCTGCGTAATGGGTCTGGCCTTTGCTGTCCACTTCACCCTGTGCAGTCCATGTCCTTATTAAGATGATTGGATACTGCAATTCCCTTTCCTCCGTAAGGCACTGCTGATATTACCCCACTCCAAATTGGCAAGACAGCATTTTAAAATTGATTTGAATTTTGCAAAGTGTTCTGTAAGCAAAGTTCTTTTAGAATCACGGAGAGCGAAGTTGCTAAATTATGCATGTTATATGTACATCATACATTTGTATATGTGTATGTTTTCCAACTTCTAATACAGATCATACCAGTATCTTTCTTTTTTTTTCAAAAAAAGGACCCACAGGGCTAAATCAAAGCTTGAACTAAATGCTGTCAGGGTCCTGGCTTTGGGGATTGTTAGAAGCCGTTGCAAGGAAAAATCCAACAGAACAATGCCCTGTTGTTAGTTGTGAGTGAATCCTAGAGACCATCAGAGGGAGTACTTTAGCTGCTGTGAAAGGGCTCAGAGGGAGATAGATAATAAATGTACAACAAACAGTCCAATGTCAGAAAATGATCACTATTGCAAAATGAGACCAAAAGCCTTTTTTTTTTTTTTTTTTGAAGTTTCTACCCAACTCTGGCTATGGTCAATATTAGCTGGATAATTCCCTGAATCTGGCTCATGTGGAATCTTGCAAGGACAAAGAGGATTTGCTCACTGATCAGTGAGAGAGGTACTGGTCATGCATACTTACATGTGCTAATAATTCTGGTCTTTAGTGGTACCGATTTAATGAAGACGATGTTACGCAATTTTAATTGGTCACCCATGATTTGACATTAGCCATACCTTTGTGATGAATATGAAGACTTTTTGGCCAGCACTGATATTAGGTAAAACCTGGATCTTCGAACTGTCAGTTCCTCCCTCATTCCCTTTGTCTTTGCTTTCTGTAATGCTGTGGTCCTCATTGATGGGTCCCACTTGCAGCCCAGACATTCCCAATCCTATTCCTAGATCAGTTTTTAAAATGTCAGAAAATGATGTACCACCAACCTCAGACCTCTTTAATGGAGCTTGAAGCACTGAGTTTTATGCATTCAGTCCACCCCCAGATTGCAGTGCTCCTCATTTTTGGTTTCATCTCTCATTCTACAGTTTATCCAGTGATTCTCCCTCATCCCCCTCTAGAGATGGGCCCCCACCCTGAACCTTGCCTATCTCCTGCCCATCTTCTCTCCCTAGACTTTGCTCCAGCCCACTCCTTGATATTCTATCAATTGGCAAGATATGGACAAGTCATCATGTTGACAGACACTATGGTGGTTGACTTCTGGGTTAGAACCTTTCTAGAATTTCTTGTTGCTGGGTTCGATCTCCTCCTTCTAACCATTGTTTACAGCTGCAGACCCCACCCTGGAAATCCCAACTGTCTTCGCTGAGGCCAGTCTCTGCATTCCGGTCACATTCCTTTAGTACCTTTGATCCAGCTTCCTCTTTCATCATCCTCTGTGGTTGAATCCATCTATGATTTGTCTTTGTAGATGATATGATGAGTACTGCCAGAAGCTCCAACCCCCAAATCTCTATCAGTGATTTGTGAAATCTCTTGCTATCAGAGATTCAGATCTACGAGTTAGGGGATTTTGTGTATAGCAGACATCTGTAAAAATGCATATATTCCAGGTATCTTAGTAAGGCTAGGTTAGGCTATTCTGTGGTAATGACTAAAACCAAATATGTAATATCTCAACACAGCACTCTGTATGAATTTTCAGGAAGGTAAAATGTTTCTCCTCACAGTTGTTTAGAGACTTTTTCCCATCTTGTGGCCCCTCAATCCCCCAAGGCCTCACTAGTACCTACTCTCAGCTGGTGCAATAAAAAAGTGCACCTGAAGAGTCAAACTCTTTTCTTAAAAGCTTTGGCCTGGAGGTGACACCTAGAAGTGATTCTCACATGTCATTGGTCAGATTCAATCACATGGTCACATTTAATTGTAAGCAAGGCTGGGAAATGCAGTCTAGTCATGTTACCGGGAAAAAAAAATGGCAGATTTTGGACGACAGTTAACAGTCTCCACCATACCAAATAGGATAACACATTGATTTTCAGCCTGGGATACTGCAACAAAGTTTTGTTTATTAAATTGCTAATACTTTAGGAAGCAGATTACAAAAGAATAAGATATAGGCTAGATTAGGGGGAGTAAATGGGGAGAGTAGGGGAATGCATTGACTCAATACATGGGTCAGTGATGGGAAAAGTCAGGTTTCTCTGAGATGACAAATTTAGGTGAATAGGACTCTTAGCCAGGGATCAATATGAGGGTACTAGAAATATGACAAACAAAGGTATGGAAACAAAGTAAAGATGAAAAGGGTGACTCAATTTTGTTTCACGTTAAACCTGATTTAATATCTATATCCAAAATGCTTGCCAAATGAAGGTCTTCAAAATGTGAATAATCTAGTTTTGTGCCTGTTTCTGCCAGTCATCTGTTTTTGTCGAGGGGTGGGAGCAAAATATTTCTAAAGTCCTGATTCCCAGAGTGCTCTACTAGGTTCCTGCTTCTCATAAGATTTTTCAACTTAGGACTGAACCAGAAGTATTAAAATCCCATCAATTTCATCATTCTTTGATCTTTGCTCAGGTCACAATGAAGCAATAGCTTCTTATAGCTATCCATTTGGTTTCAGGCTGCCCACTGGGAGCCTCATTATGTATGAGGCAAAATCTTTTCATGTAGGATTGGGTTTTGTTTCCTGTTGGACTGGTCACTTTCTACAAACAAGGACTGATGTCTAGTTCATTTACATCCTCCCTTCTTTCACAGCCCTACACTGTGAAAGATTGATCCATGCTGGTGACCTACTGACACATCCTTAACCACCTGGGTTGGAGCATGAGTTGATTCAGCAGGAAGCAGGAAGGTGAGTAGAAGGCTGGAGGTTGCCAAGCAATGAGCCTCAGCTGTTGTCTGCAGCACTGTTAATGGGGCTGAATCTGCTCTGTGTTTAGCTTGAAAGCACATTGCAAAGGCAGACAAGAGGCAAAGGTCTGGAGATGTGGAGGCATAGAAGCCATAGATTTTGCTTTTTAGCTTGTGTCCTGGATGTGTTCACTGGATGACAAAAGAATCATTGAAAGTGGACTGTGATGGGCAGTCAATCTATCCTGGATTTCTAAGGTTTCTAAGGATTTTAAGGTCTTGTTAGTGGTAGATGTTTATCCTTGCAATGTGATATGAGAAGTACTTCCAAAATGTTTTTCTTATAGTTACTTAAATCCCATCATTAAAGATCATCCTTTAAGAATTTTCAAAAGCAATTTTTTTGGGGGGGCACACCTCGAAGTATGCAGAACTTCCCTGACTGGGGATTGAACCTGCACTTTCTAAAGTGGAAGGACAGAGTCTTAGCCACTCGACTACCAGAGAAGTCCCCAAAGAAATGTTTAATAAATTAACTTTATTTAATAGGCACTTATGTGGCATTGACTGTATGCTAGGCACTGAGGGCCTTAGAGATGTTAACTACTATAGTTATTCCTTGTAACAACCCTATGAGGCAGGCACTAATTTTAGTCTCCCAATTTTAGAGATGAGGAAACAGAGAGAGAGAGAGAGAGGTCCAAAAACTCACAGCCAATGAATGACAGAGCCAGGACTGCAAACCCAGGCAGGATGGCTCCAGAGTCTGTGCTCTTAACCGTTAAATTATGCTGACTCTCATAGCAAAGGGTGTTCCATTTATTTGGGGGATGTGTGACTCTTTCTAGTGAACTTTTTTAACCTAATCATACTATCATCCCCTCCACCTAGTAGAGAGCAGGATTTGGAATGCTTTGAAGGGAAGGGGCATAAAAGGGACTGATGAGACTGTTGGGGAAATGATGCTGTCAGGATGAGAACCTTGTTACAGGGCTAGATCCTGCAGCACCTCTTCTCCCTAAACACACATCATTCAAGGAACTGCGTTTTCACCTCTATCTTCTAGTTTGTATGAATTTGATTCTAGTGGTTAGCACTCAGTCTTACTTCTTGTTTTTTTTTTTTTTTTTTTTTTTACTTCTTGTTTCTATTTTATATACTCAGAGGTGGATTCTCATTCACCCAGGTAACAAAGAATGGTTTGGGCTGACTGGAAAGCCTTGGGTGGCCATCTTAAAACCAATTCCCAGTTCTGTATTCAGAGTCAGTGCACGTTGCTTTTCCAGGACAGCTCCTGGAGACTGCCCTGACAGGATGACTTCCTCTTCCCTGAATACTTTGTTGTTGTTGTTGTTTTTAACTTGGGGGCACACTGCACAGCGTGAGAGACCCTAGTTCCCCCACCAGGGATCGAACCCACACCCTCTACAGTGGAAGGGTAGAGTCTTAACCACTGGACCACAAGGAAGTCCCTCCCTGAACACTTTGGGACTGGATGCTGCTCTCTGATCACTCAAAACCCCCATTAGCTTTTCCCCATCCTGCTTCTTCCTCACACTGTACTTCACAGGTGATTGACCGCCTCCTTGGTTGGCATCACGTGGCAAAGGGTCACTTCTGTCTGTCCAGAGGGTTGTCACCTGGTGTCACATAGCCCATTATTTTCAGTCTATAACTGATTCTCTTACATGCCCCTGTCTATGGTTTTTCAAAACTTCAATTTTCTATATTAGACTAACATGTTTCCCTCAATATTCAAGAGGACTATCAGATGAAAAAGGGGGCTGGTGAAGATTTGGATGGGTATTACCCCACCGATCCTTGTCCCTGGAATGTTGGCCCCAGCCAGATACTATAATAAAGTCAGAAATGCAAACACCTACTATGCACAAGATGCTACGTAAGCTATTGCATGCCTCAAGTGCTGCTCTGAGATGACCTCACTAGATCATGGCTTCTCTGCTCCAAGAAAAAGAAAAGGTATCTTGACTGACAAACAGACTTCATTCTCTGTGTGTAACTGGGAATTCAGCTCCTACACTTTGGCACTGAGCTCATTGTCTTCATAATTCATGCTAAAAAGAACAGATTCTGAAAGAACACGGGAATAAGAGGCTCAGTCTCCAGAGGGGACTTTAGAAGTGGACTCGGTGCATTTCCCCCCACCCCATTAATCCCCCATGGTCACACGTGGGGAATACGAATGCCCTTCTCAGGCCCTCTGGTTCAATTTCACCAGAAGACAATTGACCTATCGCCACTGTGAGGAGCCAAGCCTTGAACAAAGCAGCTGCCAAAAGGACTCTGTCAAGCTGGCAATGAATTATTAATATAGCTCTGAACGGGAACAGCATCGGAAACCAGGTTCTTTATTATTTACATTAATGAGCCGGAAGACGATGCAGTGAACAAAAATCCCAAGTTTGGAGAATGCTGTGTACGAATGAAGAAACAACGCAAACCTGCAAATGTAGACTCAGACTAATACGTGTCGGAACAAAGAGCCCAAAGAGGGAATTGTTTCAGAGCAGTAAAAGGCTAGATAGAGCAGGGTGTCAAGTCATTACTGAAATTCCCTGCCGTCAGTTTGTTTGAGAATGAAGCTCAGACTTAGGAAGGAAGAAAAAGACCCAGATTGCCTGCTGGACAGACACAATACAATGCCCCCATCAAAGGTGGCGGCGTTATCTCTCTGAGAGATGTGTGCCCAGTACAATATGCCATTTGCTTCTTATCTGGGTTGAATGGTAAATTATTCTAATACAATACAATCATACTCTGCTCTTCAGAGAGATTCCAAATCTTCACAGTTTGATTGGCAGAGATGTGTGTATAGGTGCAGGCTTTCTGTGTACTTCCTCTAATGCAGATGCTTTCCTTTCACTGCAAGAGAGCCCTCTCGCCCATCAATAACCTCCCTCCCTTTATCAGAAATGGTCCTTTGTTTAACCCTCTCTGTCTTGACTCCAGTCTCATATTTTGACTGTTTCACCGTGTAAGCCCCAGTGTGGTAATGCCTGCCTCCACAGTAAGCCCAACAGTCTCCTGAGATGAGAGACAAGACACTGTTTTGTCCCATTAAATTAGATCCTCCCCCCAAATTGACATTCCTATTTTGTTTGAGTTGTACTTTGTCATACTGTATCTCTCAGTTTCTAGATATTTGGTTACTTGTCTTCCTTCCAATTTCTCCCTTTTACAGAGCCCCCAGTTTCTGTTTTATTCTGGCTTCAATCATCTGTGACCTCTTGGTTATTGCTTGCTTATTAGGCTTCTGCCCCACTAGTTTCCCCCACCTTCTCTGTTCCCTTTTGCTCTGACACTCTCTTGCCTGGGCTGCTTGACCCAGATCCATTGCCTGCTGTGATTTCTAGAACCTGCATAATTGCTAGTAAAATTCCTTGCTTCACTGTCCTGCCTTCTCTCTTACGGAGTACTTGGACTTGGTATAATTAATTCTCTGACATGATGCCATTATGAATACTTCTTGTACAACTCTGTACTAATTTTTCCGCAATACAGCTTTGGGTCAATTTGAACAGAGATAGGAAGATGGCTGACGGGTGTGTATAGGCACCTATACACATGTATCGACCCACTTGGGAAGTAATTTGGTCACTTTCTGTTAAATATCTATCAGAGTAAAGCAGGACATTTAAAAATTATCTTAAACTGTGTCAATAATATTGGTTCACAGTGATAGACCTGGGCTGTGGCTATCCTAATCTTGAATCTTGAGTCAGGAAGGCCTTTGGCCACGTTTGGGAAAGAAGTTTGATTTGATTTAGCCACTCTTATTGGTGAAGCATAATATAATCTATATGCATATTTTTAAAGTAGCAACAGTTAACGACTGATCATAAATGATCTTTGGCATTTTACAGTTTAAACTTGTCTTAAAATATACTATTTGGCTTAATCTTTTTATTACATTGAACCATATGAAATTGTTGATATTTGAACATTCTGATCTTCAAAAATGAAATGGCAATTTCATATAGTTCACCCTCATAGTTTACAGATGAGGAAACTGAGCCTTGGCAACATGAAGTGGCTTCTCCAAGTTCCTCCATTTACATCCTAAGTAGTAGAGCTGGGATTCAAATTCCCCTGTCTCACTCTCATTTGCTCCATTGCTTCCTACTTCTGTTTTAGGTTCAAGATTTTCTGGAAAAGCTCTGGCTATATGTTCTAGAGCTCAATTATTTGTTTTTATCTACAGTGACCCATTGGAATTAATGATTTTGAAATGACCCCGAACAGAACAGACTCAGAAACCTCAAATTGACTAAGGAAAAAAAAATCAGCAAAACCTCACACAAATAGTAATTCCCCACCTGTGTGTCCTCTGCTTTGGAATATGACAGTATCTGGATATTGGTCTCACTCGCTCCCTTGCTCACTACTTTCTTTTGTTTACTTTGCTGTCTTTTTGGAGGGTTACCTTCTCTTACTATTCTCCTTTTCCCCCTCCCCCTCCCTGCCCCCAATCTTGTGTCTTGAGCCTAAGTTCTTGAGCCTCTTTCTCTCTTTAGGGGTCTTTTTCTTGACCAAGATCTGATTGTACCATTGACGTCAATTCCAGTCATCTCTGCAAATAACGTCTTGGATCAGGAAAACTAAAGTGTGGAATCAGACAGCCCAGCAGGGGCTACAGTCACTTGCTCTTTTAGAGCTTCCTGTTTTCTAACAGGAATAATCTCAGGAGGAGGCAGGCAGGCACCTCGCCCTGCAGTGCTGCTAATGCTGTCCCACGGGAATGCCCTTCAGCCCCGAACAGTCTTCTCTCTAGGCTGGACCACACTATTATCGTCAAGTGGTGCTTTGCTTAATTAAGTCAAACTGGTGAGCACCGTGCATATTAATGAGCGCTAATGAGCATTAATTTTTGATGTTCTTCGTTAACAAGCATTATAAACTGCAACAAATTTTGGTTTGACTTTGTGCCAAAATGAGGATGAATGGTTGTTTAAAGCTGTAAATCCGAAAGCTTCCCCTGGGACATGAAGGCGCTGCTTATTAACACTTCCGGAGTTCCCAATGTCAAATAAGACAAATAAATGACCCGATATGATTCCCTCTGGCCCTTCCCCCACCTGTCTTCATCACACCTTTCTTTTCTAAACAGACTTCTTAAAGCATGCATGCACACACACACACGTTTACTGAAAACCACTTTTCACTTTAGACTTGGAAAAATGCTCACATCTTGGGAATTACTAGACCTAGTAATTGCCTGCAAATTTCAGATAATGGAACTTCCAGCTTCAAAACACAAACGCTTGGCAGGGATAAATAGATGGATGGAGAGATGTTGCTTTTAATTGAGATTTGGAAACTTCATTAGATTTTTTTTAAAGCCACATTTTGTTCTACCGATGGTAGTTGAATAAGTGCGAGCAATGATGTGTTTAAGGCACACGTCAAACCCAGAAGGAAAAACAGACATGAGAGGAGGGGCAGGTAAAGGTCTTTTGGCTTCAAACCTTTTTCCCGGTGGGCCTGCCAAGGTGTCCAAATTCTTGTCATTAGATTTCCTCTTTAGGGGTTTTCTCTTTTAATGGAGCTAATGCTTTATATTACCAGGGAGGGGTAACCCATTAGTTACCTGGTAACAGGATTTGATTATTTCATTACATTCATTGCCATCCTGCAGGCTGTGGAATTAAGGGCCCAAAATATAGAACGAGTACATGTACTTTGTTGGAAGAACAAGGCTGGGATTTTTTTTCCCAGTCTGATGAGGTGCTCTGGTAGCCAGAGGGAAGTCACATGGCAGGAGGTCACCAGGTGTCTGAATGTGGATGAGCACTGAATAGTAACTTTCTGGCTTTCCAAATTTCCAGGATCTGCTACAGATCTTTATATCCAAGATTTACCAAAACAAGGATAAGGGCTGGATCTAAAGGGTCTAAAGGGTAGAAGTTAAGAATATGGCCTTCAGATAGTAGGTTCAAATCCCAGCTCAAACAGCTCCTAGCTGTGTAATCTTGGGAGAAATCCCTTAACTTTTTCTGAGCCACGGCTTCCTTATCAGGGAAATGGGTCTGCCCATAGCAGCATCGATCTCACAGGGATTGTGTGGATTAACATCAGTTGATTTGTGCAAAGAGCTTAGCAAAATGGCTGACAATAAACACTAAAAAAATAGTGGATGTTGTCCTTTTGTAAAATGATCTTCATGGTCTGATGAGTACCATGCAATATGCAATAACTAGGAGGTCTCTCTCTCTTCCTCCCTTGGTCTCTGTCTCTGTATTACTTGTTTTTTTTTAATATTTATTTTTAATCTATTTATTTATTTGGCTGTGCCAGGGCTTAGTTGCAGCATGCAGGATCTTCATCGCAGCATGTGGGATCTTTAGCTGTGGCATGTAAATTCTTAGTTATTGCATGTGGGATCTAGTTCCCTAACCAGGGATGGAACCTGGGCCCCCTGCATTGGGAGCATGAAATCTTAGCCACGGGACCACCAGGAAATCCCTGTATTACTTGCTTTTTTCATTACCTTTGTCATGGCAATCTATGCAATATTTATCTTCCTTAGATAGTCTTCCTTCATCAGTCACTGGGTTCTCAGGTCTCCCCTGGCCCCTTTCTCATTGTGTTCTTGTAGATGATTTCAACACTATTCAGGAAACCCTAATGAGTTCACAGCACATCTGCCTTCAAAATCATAGAAAGGATTTCAAATCCAAAATGAAATGACTTTTGGGTTAACTGTGACATTATTTCCTCTTTCATTGCTGCCCATAATATAAGTTGTTCTCTCAAAATGTTACCTTCTTACCTGCCAGTGATGTGGAACAAATAAAGGAGACAATAATTTGGCATATAGGAAGGAGGTAGGGAAGAGAGGGGGTGGACTTTTCAGAGATTTCTCTCTGTTGCCCTAAAATCTGGGAGTACATTTTGGCACTGCTTGCAGGCATACAGCCACACTGAACGTGACAGGCAGATTCAGTCAACTGACACCTACTTACTTTTTCTGTGTCCAGTCAGATGCCAGGTACCCTGGAGCTATTAAGACTTACAAGATACTATTCCTGATCTCAAGTTGCTGAAAATCTAGCCTGGAAGTTGAGATTCTTTATTTAGTAAATAGTTAAATAATAGTGCATGGGCTTCCCTCATGGCTTAGACAGTAAATAATCTGCCCACAATGAGGGAGACCCAGGTTTAAATTCCTGGGTCTGGAAGGTCCCCTGGAGAAGGGAATGGCTACCCACTGCAGTATTCTTGCCTGGAGAATCCCATGGACAGAGGAGCCTGGCAGGCTACAGTCCATGGGATTACAAAGAGTCAGACATGACTGAGTGACTAACACTTTTACTTTCACTTTCAAATAATAGTTCATAAAGCTATTAGATAAAAATGAAGTGGGGAGGGACTTCCCTGGCAGTCCAGTAGTGAAGACTTCATCTTCTAATGCAGGGAGTGCAGGTTCGATCCCTGATCAGGGAGCTAAGATCCCATATGTCTTGTGGCCAAAAAACCAAAACATAAAACAGAAGCAATATTGTAACAAATTCAATAAATACTTTAAAAATATGAAGTGGAGGAAATGGGACTTGAGCTAGGCCTTGAAGGTTGACCTTGGATAGCAGAGGAGAATAGAAGACATGCCAGTTATACATGTTGGGAGATGGTAGGGAATAGGAGAGATGCTGCTAATAGAAAGCTTTGGACCAGGAACAAATGTGATATCTGCAGGAAACAATGAGGAAATCAGGTGAACAGGACCAGAAAGTGCCTGGCAGAGAGTGGTGGGAAAAAATGACTGTAAAGCATGTAAATAGCCAGGTCCTAAGGGATCTCGAAAGGCAGGCTGAGGACTTTAAAAAAAAAAAAACAACTTTACTGAGGAATAATTGAAAAACATAATTGTATATGTTTAAAGTGCACAATGTGATGATTGTAGAATGATACCAAGATCAAGATAATTAACACATCCCTTCACTTCACATAGTTAACATGGTTACTTTTTGTGTGTGTGGTGAGAATTCTCTGTGTCTTTCAAGTATACAATATTGCATTATTATTTTTTAAATTAATTTATTATTTTTGACTGTGCTGGGTCTTTGTGGCACACAGAAAGACCCAGTGTATGGGCTCTTCATTGTGGCATGCAGGCTTTCTCTAGAGTTGCAGTGCGTACGGGCTCTCTAGTTGTGGTGTGCAGGCTTAGTTGCCCTGAGGCATCCAGGCCAGGGATTGAACCTGCATCCCCTGCATTCAAAGGTGGATTCCTAACCACTGGACCAACAGGGAAGTCCCACAATACTGTATTATTAACTGTAGTTACAATGCTCTATATTAGATCCTTAGAATGTATTTTTCTTAAAACTGAAAATATGTATCCTTTGACTTGTATCACCCTGTTTTCCTCCTCCTGCAAGGCTCTGGCAACCACCATTGCATTCTCTGTCTCTATGAAATCAGATTTAAAAAAAAAAATATTCCAGGGACTTCCCTGGTGGTCCAGTGGTTAAGAATCTGCCTTCCAATGCAGGGGACATGGGTTCCATCCCTGGTTGGGGAACTAAGATCCCACATGCCATACAGTGTGGCCAAAAAGTAAAAAAATTAAAAATTTTTGTAAGAATGATTCCGTATGTAAATGATGACATATAGTATTTGTCTTTGTCTAGTTTATTTCACTTAGTATAATGCCCTCCAGATTCAGCCAAGTTGTTGAAAATGGCAGGATTTCCTTCTTTTATGGCTAAGTAATATTCCATTTCAATGAATATCCAATGACTAGATAGGAAAATGTGACTTTTGTTATCCATTCATCTGATAAAGGACATTCAGATTGTCTTCTTATTTTGGCTAATGTTAGTAATGCTGCAATGAACGTGGGATTGTGGCTATCTCTTGGAGATACTGATTTCAACTCCTTTGGTTCTGTACCCAGGAGTGGGATTGCTGGGTCATATGGTAGTTCTGTATTTTATTTTTTTGAAGAGTCTCCATATTGTTTTCCATAGTGGCTGCACCAAATTACATTCCTGCCAACGGTGCACAAGGGTTCCCTTTCCCCCACATTCTCGCCAACACTTGTCATTTTGATAATAGGCTGTGGACTTTGACTTTACATGGTAGGTAATAGGGAACTGTTCTACATTGGGAAGGAGGGATGTAATGGGCTTGAAGCAGAGAGATAATTGAGGTAGAGATTAGGTGAGACGCTGTTGCAGTGGTATGTGGCCAGCTACTAAAGCAGGGTCCATCAGCATCAACATTAGTGTCCCCTGGGAGCTTGTTAGAAATGCAGAATTTTTCAGGCCTCACACCAGATCTACTGTGTAAGTTATCTACTGCTAAATAACAAATTACCTCAAAATCTGTTAGTTTAAAACAACAAATATTTAACTCACATTTTTGTGGTGAAGAATCTAGGAGTGGCTTAGCTAGATGGTTCTAGGTTAGAGTCTCTCATGAGGTTGTAGTCAAGATTTCAGCTGGAGTTATAGTCATCTGAAGGTTTGACTGGAGCTGAAGGGCCTTTTCCCAACCTCACTCATGTGGCTATTGGCAGGTTTCAGCTTTCACTAGCCTTTGGCTGGACGTCTCAACTTGTCACTATATTGGCCTCACCATACACTGCCTTTGTGACTTCTCCACAAGGTAGTTGGCTTTCCCCAGAGTGAGTGATCTAAGAGAGATAGAGGCCAACCAAGACAAAAGCGACATTGTCTTATAGTCTAATCTGAGACATTATATACCATTACCTCTGTCCCATTTTTTGGTCATACAGACCAACCCTGATGTAATATAGGAGGAAACAATCCAGGGAGTTAATACTGAGAGATGGGGCTCATTAGAGGCCATCTTGTAGGTTGCTACCATACCTACTGATGCAGTATCTGCATTTTAACAAGCTCTCCAGGTAATAAGTATGCACACTATTCACATTAGCCTAGGGCAATAATCCTGCAATAGCAAAAGTGAGGAAGACAGATGTGAAAGGATAAATTGATGCATTTACTGGATCTAGGGAATGAAGTACAGAGATGAGTCAAAGTAAAGAATCCAGTTTCTAACTTGGGAACTAAAAAGTAGGGAGGTTGAGATGAGAGGTGGATGACATGCTCACTTTGACATGTTGAATTTGAGATGATGAAATATCTAGATTTGAAACTCTAAGGATGTGAAGCTTCCATTTTGGTGAAAGGTGCCCCAGGGAGTCAGGAGCAGAAAGGTAGTGAAATCATGAATGAGCATAGAAAGTTCAAGACAAATGAGGAGACTGAGATGATGGAAAGGACAAGCTCCACATTGCAGGTGGAATTATTACCATCTGTGCCACCAGGGAAGCCCATACTAAAATTAGTAAGAAGCTACAGTGCAAGGCATGGAAAGTGGAAATTATGGAACAAAGAAAAGGGTAAGTGGGAGGAGATGAGGCCAAGTATTAAGTATTAAGATGCTGGGGAACAGAAATCATTTATGCTTAAAATTATTTAATTTTTAAAATAGATATTATTTAAGCTTTTGATACAATATTCAAAAGGTATAAATTTCTTTCATTCTTGTCCTTTTGCCAGATATAACTTCCTATGTAACCTCCCAAGTATATTCTCTGCATATTTCTTTATTTAACATAGTCTTAAATAGTACTTACTATGTATTAGGCACTGTTCAAAGACTTTTAGAAACATTAAGTAATTTAATCCTCAAAAAAGAGCCCAACAAGGTAGGTGATACAGATGAGGGTATTGAAGCACGTAGAGCCACTTTATAACTCTAAACCTTGTTATGTTCTTTTACACAAGGCTTAGAGCATGCTACAATTTGTCTAAAACCTGGGGGAAAATATATGTATGTGAAAGTAAGCAGAGAATAATGGTTGAGAGTATGGATTCTGAAGTCAACCAGTTTGGATTTAAATCTTGGCTCTATCATTTTATAACTATGTGCTTCAATTTCATCTGTAAAATGGGGATAATTATATTACCTACCTTGTTGGGATTTTCTTTTTGAGAGTTAAATTACTTAATGTTTGTAAAAGTCTTCAAACAGTGCTGGCTCAGACAGTAAAGAATCTGCCTGCAATTCAGAAGACCTGGGTTCAATCCCTGGGTTGGGAAGATCCTCTGGAGAAGGGAATGGCTAACAGCTTCAGTATTATTGCCTGGGAAATCCCATGGGCAGAGGACCCTGGTGGGCTACAGTCCAAGAGGTTGCAAAGAGTCAGACACGACTGAGTGACTTTAACTTAAATAAAGAAATATGCAGAGAATATACTTGGGAGGTAACATAGGAAGTTATAGCTGCCTAAAGGACACGAATGAATATATTTTGGAGGGCATTTTCTACTATTAACATATAGATGTTCACTGGGTTCTACCAAAATTGATAAACAAGTTTCCTATTGATAAATATTTAAAGTATTTATAATCTGTAGCTACTGCAAAAATACTCGAATTAATATCTTTATGTTTGTCATTTATTATACATGTACATACCTGTAGGGTTAATTCCTAAAAGTGGAATTTCTAGGTCCAAAGGAAGTGCATTTTAAATTTGATAGATATGGGCAAATTGATCTCCGTACAGGTTGTGCCAATTATTTTCCTTTCAACAGCTTGGGGGAGTGACTATTTCCCTACATTTTCACTAGCACAGTGTGTTAGCAAAATTTTTCATCGTCACCTGTTTGATGGGTGGAAAATACTATCTCAGTGAGGTTTTCATTTGTATTTCTCTTATTATGCATGAAGTTGAGCAACTGTCATACGTTTAATTTACTGTTTTATTTCCTATAAATAATCTGTTTATTATCCTTTGACCATTTTCTATTTGGTTGTTGGTCTTTCAAAATTGATTTATGAGAAGTCTTTTGTTATATTAAGAAAGCCCATTTCAGTGATATAAATTGCAATATTTTCTCTGTTTGCCATTTTTTAACCTTATGGAAGTTTTTGCCATGAAGGAATTTCCATTTTTATGGAGTCAGCTGTGTTGAACTTTTTTTTTTTTTTGGCTTCTGGGTTTTGTGTCATACTCAGAAAGGACTTTGGACTCAAATATTATTTTAAAAATTATTTCATTTTCTAGTGTTTCTCATGGTTTTATTTTTCATGTTAAAACTCTGATCTATTTGGAATTTATTTGGCTCAGGTGTGAGTTATGGACTACATTTGCCTGGATTTCTCCACAATTGTCTCAACACCACTCATTAAACTATCTGTTCCTCATGGATCCAAATACCACTTTTGTGCTTAGTCATGTCCCACTCTTTTTGACTGCATGGTCTGTAGCCCACCAGGCTCCTCTGTCCATGGGGATTCTCCAGGCAAGAATACAGGAGTGGATTGCCATGCCCTCCTCCAGGGGATCTTCCCTACCCAGGGATCAAACCCAGTCTCCCTCATTGCAGGCAGATTCTTTACTATCTGAGCCACCAGGAAAGCCCAAACAAAGAGGAATAATAAACCCAAACATAGAAGAATTTAGGACATGTCTGTGTTTGGGTTTATTTCTGTACTTTCTAGTCTGTTCTATTGAGGGATCCCTCATTTTTTGAAAGGACTCTTCAGCTTATTAAAAGATTCCCAAAGGAGTCCTCTAAATATTCGGCTGCCTTTTAACTCTAGCCTTGGTAAATTCAAAAAATTGAAATCATTCCAAGCACCTTTTCTGATCACAATGTGGTAAGATTAGATGCTAACTACAGAAAAAAAAACTGTTAAAAATACAAACATATGGAAGCTAAAAAACCCGCTTCTGAATAACCAACAAATCACAGAAGAAATAAAAATATGCATAGAAACTAATGAAAATGAAAACACAACAACCCAAAACCTCAGTAAAAGCAGTGCTAAGGGGAAGGTTCATAGCAATACAAGCTTACCTCAAGAAAAGAGAAAAGTAAAAAACAAACAAACAAACAAAAACCCCTAACTTTACACCTAAAGCAACTAGAAAAGGAAGAAATGAAGAACCCCAGGATTAGTAGAAGGAAAGAAATCATAAAAATTAGGGCAGAAATAAATGAAAAAGAAACAAAGGAGACCACAGCCAAAATCAACAAAGCTAAAAGCTGGTTCTTTGAGAAGATAAATAAAATTGACAAACCATTAGCCAGAATCATCAAGAAACAAAGGGAGAAGAATCAAATCAACAAAATTAGAAATGAAAATGGAGAAATAACAACAGACAGCACAGAAATACAAAGAATCACAAGAGATTACTATGAGCAACTATATGCCAATAAAATGGACAACTTGAAAGAAATGGACAAATTCTTAGAAAAGTATAACTTTCCAAAACTGAACCAGGAAGAAATAGAAAACCTTAACAAACCCATCACAAGCACAGAAATCAAAACTGTAGTCAGAAATATTCCAGCAAACAAAAGCCCAGGACCAGATGGCTTCACAGTTGAATTCTACCAAAAATTTAAAGAAGAGCTAACACCTATACTACTCAAACTCTTCCAGAAAATTTCAGAGGAAGCTAAACTTCCAAACTCATTCTATGAGGCCACCATCACCCTAATTCCAAAACCAGACAAAGATGCCACAAAAAAAGAAAACTACAGGCCAATATCACTGATGAACATAGATGCAAAAATCCTTAACAAAATTCTAGCAAACAGAATCCAACAATATATTAAAAAGATCATACATCATGACCAAGTGGGTTTTATCCCAGGGATGCAAGGATTCTTTAATATCCACAAAGCAATCAATGTGGTACACCACATTAACAAATTGAAAGATAAAGACCATATGATTATCTCAATATATGCAGAGAAAGCCTTTGACAAAATTCAACATCCATTTATGATTAAAACCCTCCAGAAAGCAGGAATAGAAGGAACAGACATCAACCAAATAAAAGCCATATATGATAAACCCACAGCAAACATTATACTCAATGGTGAAACATTGAAAGCATTTCACCTAAAGTCAGGAACAAGAGAAGGGTGCCCACTCTCATCACTACTATTCAACATAGTTTTGGAGGTTTTAGCCACAGCAAACAGAGAAGAAAAAGAAATTAAAGGAATCCAGATTGGAAAAGAAGAAGTAAAACTCTCACTATTTGCAGATGACATGATCATTTACATAGAAAACCCTAAAAACTCCATCAGAAAACTACTAGAGCTAATCAATGAATATAGTAAAGTTGCAGAGTATAAAATCAACACACAGAAATCCCTTGCATTCATATGCACTAACAATGAGGAAACAGAAAGAGAAATTAAGGAAACAATTCCATTCACCATTGCAAAGAAAAGAATAAAATACTTAGGAATAAACATACCTAAAGAAACAAAAGACCTATATATAGAAAACCGTAAAACACTGATGAAAGAAATCAAAGAGGACACAAATAGATGGAGAAATATACCATGTTCATGGATCAGAAGAATCAATACAGTGAAAATGAGCAAATTAATGAGCAAAGCAATTAATAGATCCAATGCAATCCCTTTCAAGCTACCGATGGTATTTTTCAGAGAACTAGAACAAATAATTTCACAATTTGTATGGAAATACAAAAACCTTGAATAGCTAAAGCAATCTTGAGAAAAAAAAAAAAGCAATCTTGAGAAAGAAGACTGGAACCTGCCTGACTTCAGACTATACTACAAAGCTACAGTCATCAAGACAGTATGGTACTAGCACAAAGACAGAAATATAGATCAATGGAACAAAATAGAAAGCCCAGAGATAAATCCATGCACCTGTGGACACCTTATCTTTGACAAAGGAGGCAAGAATATACAATGGAGAAAAGACAATCTCTTTACCAAGTGGTGCTGGGAAAACTGGTCAACCGCGTGTAAGAGAATGAAACTAGAACACTTTCTAACACCATACACAAAAATAAACACAAAATGGATTAAAAATCTAAATGTAAGACCATAAATTATAAAACTCCTAGAGGAAAACATAGGCAAAACACTTTCTGACATTAATCACAGCAGGATTCTCTATGACCCACCTCCCAGAGGAATGGAAATAAAAGCAAAAATAAACAAATTGGACCTGATTAAACTTAAAAGCTTTTTCACAACGAAGGAAACTGTAAGCAAGGTGAAAAGACAGCATTCAGAATGGGAGAAAATAACAGCAAATGAAGCAGCTGACAAAGATTTAATCTCAGAAATATACAAGCAGCTCCTGCAGCTCAATTCCAGAAAAATAAACGACCTAATCAAAAAATGGGCCAAAGAACTAAACAGACATTTCTCCAAAGAAGACATACCAATGGCTAACAAAGACATGAAAAGATGTTCAACGTCACTCATTATCAGAGAAATGCAAATCAAAACCACAATGAGGTACCAGCTCATGCCAGTCAGAATGGCTGCTATCAAAAAGTCTACAAAAAATAAATGCTGGAGAGGGCATGGAGAAAAGGGAACCCTCTCACGCTGTGGCTGGGAATGCAAACTAGTACAGCCATCATGGAGAAGAGTGTGGAGATTCCTTAAAAAACTAGAAATAGAACTGCCATATGCCCCAGCAATCCCACTGCTGGGCATACACACTGAGGAAACCAGAATTGAAAGAAACACATGTACCCCAATGTTCATTACAGCACTGTTTTTAATAGCCAGGAAATGGAAGCAACCTAGATGTCCATTGGCAGATGAATGGATAAGAAAACTGTGGTACATATACACAATGGAATATTACTCAGCAATTAAAAAGAATGCATTTGAATCAGTTCTAATGAGATGGATGAAACTGGAGCCTGTTATACAGAGTAAAGTAAGTCAGAAAGAGAAACACCAATACAGTATACTAATGCATATATGGAATTTAGAAAGATGGTAATGATGACCCTAGATGTGAGACAGCAAAAAGAGACACAGAGATAAAGAACAGACTTTTGGACTCTGTGGGAGAAGGTGAGGGTGGGATGATTTGAGAGGGTAGCATTGAAATGTGTATATTATCATATGTGAAGCAGGTCGCTGCTCCAGGTTCTATGCATGAGACAGGGTGCTCAGGGCTGGTGCACTGTGATGACCCTGGGGGATGGGATGGGGAGGGAGGTGGGAGGGGGATTCTGGATGGGGAACACATGTGCGCCCATGGCTGATTCATGTTGATGTTTGACAAAAACCACTACAATATTGTAAAGTAATTAGTCTCCAATAAAATAAATTAATTAATTTAATAAAAATAAATAAATATTGGGCTGCCTTTTGTATTTGTGTTGTTTATACATCATTAAGTACTTGGCAGAGAAGATAGGGGCAAGAGGGAAGGAGGCAGTGAAGCTTAAGAGTAATTTGTTAAGAACAAGTAAATCTTGACAGTCCATCTGACATTTTCATTGTAAATCAGTGAAAAATAGCAATTGATTTACAGAAAAAGGAACCCCTTGTTAATCTAAAATGTGAGATGTGTCCGTGAAATCATTCACAGCATGCTATTCCAGAATATGTGACAGTACTGTGGAGTCAGTCTGTTTGGGTTCAGATCCTAGCTGTAAATAAGATCAGTAGTAATACTTTTAAGACATGCTATGGCTATTTTCTAAGGGCCTCAATGTATTGCCTAGCTTATACATTCTTACACAGTTCTTTTGCAACGTAGCTTGATAGATTTACCTGCTCTAAGTTCAGTTAACTTTGGCCACTTAAACACTTGGTAAATTTTTGGTCTCACTACTACTACTGCTTGATTGCTTAGAATTCTTCTAGGGCAGGGCTTGGCAAACTACTGTCAGCAGGTCAAATCCAGCCTACAGCCTGTTTTTCTACTGAGGTTTTGAAACAATTATATAAAACAACAAACAAACTCAAAGAAGATGTGACAGAGGCAGTATATGACCCATAAAGCCTAAAATATTTACTATCTAATTTTTGTAGAAAATGTTTGTCAACCCCTCTTCTGAGTATGAATTCGTTGTTTTCTAAACATCATACTTATCTTGCCAATAGCAAAGCAAGATGCCTATCACATTCTGATACAGTGTAAATATGGTATAGGAATAGATTGTTGGTTTATTCCCCACCATGTAGTTCATCTAACCTTTGTTTTCAATGTAGCACCTAATGGAGATTTAAAAGCTCACCAGAGAATTTCCTTTGCATGACTGTGAGGCAGGATTGTATTGAAAATCTAAGTGCGTGTCCAAGAAAGCCTTTTTAGACTGTGACCCATCCAGGTTGCAGGCTTGTTTAGAGTAAATACAAGTAACTAGACATCAGTTTGTTTTTAAACCGTCTATTTTCTTCTGGT
This sequence comes from Cervus canadensis, assembly GCF_019320065.1. Classification (NCBI taxonomy): domain Eukaryota; kingdom Metazoa; phylum Chordata; class Mammalia; order Artiodactyla; family Cervidae; genus Cervus; species Cervus canadensis. The sequence continues at coordinate 119,840,613 of NC_057419.1, forward strand.
TGGTTTACTTGTATGCTCATGATGTATTATTTCTTTGTTTGGCTCTTCCCCTACCCTTTCCTCTGTGTGAACACACATATGTACATGCTCCCTTCAGCTGAATCTCTGTGGTCTGGAAATTATTTCTTGGGTACATAGGATCACTGAATCATAGACTATTAAAGCAATAATATCATGTAATATTTTTGTACTATATAAGGAGCTTCAAAATATTTTACACCATTGCATTGTATACACAATTAAACTAAGGTTCTTATTTTACACACCAGAAAACTTGAGTCATAAGAAGTTTAGTGAAATGTCCAGGATCACACAGCCAGGAAGGGACAGAGCTGGACTAGAGGCTAGGTCTCCTGACTGTCATTTCATTATCAAAAAATACAGCACTTTCCCTTCTTTTCTCTGAGGTGCTAAAAGCAAGGTGGGTTGGAAAGGAAATGTAAAGGCAGAGACTGGCGTTCTAGTTCATGCTCTCTTCCTTAGCATTCAGGTTGGGCCTGTCCAGTTTCTCTCTCCATACTCCACAGTAAGGGAAAATATTCCATTCAGTTTTAGCCTTTTATTCTTACTTGTCCCTGGATTGCTATGACTGCCCATATTATTATTTTTGAAACTAAAGCTATTGTTGGTTATTTAGAGACAGACTCTGTTCTTTTTTCTTCCCAACTGTTTCATCATTTTCAACCTCATCTGGGATATAATGATTTAATGGGTTACCTTTAAGACAGAGAAGTCCCTAGTTCTGCTAGTCTCAACCTAGGTATACTTTGGCAAGCAGGGGCTGAGATTTCTAGGCTTCATTTTTTGGTCTTGACTCCCAGACCTTCTTTTTAAAAAATATTTATTTATTTATTTGACTGCACCAGGTCTTGACTGTTGCGTGTGGGATCTTTACTTCATTGTGGGATGCAGGTTCTTTAGTTGCAGCATGAGACCTAGTTTCCTGACCAGGGATTGAACTCAGGCCCACTGCACTGGAAGTGAGGAGTCTTAGCCACTGGACCACCAGGGAAGTTCCACCCAGATCTTCCTTAATCTCAGCCTCTCTGTCTCTCTTTCCTTCTCTCCCTCTCCCCTCAGGAATACGTTTTAAAGACTTCTGTGAAAGTTCTTAGGAAAGTCTTCTGTCTCCATAAATGGAAAAATAAACTATCTGAAGTGTCCACTTCATTTTAGAGGCTACTTGGTTCATTTTTTCATGTCTCTAGAGACCTGAAAGAATTTTTTTTCCAAGGTAGAGAAGATTCTAGTGGGATTTAACAAGTGGAAACTGTGTGCAGAGTGATAGAGTTTAACTGGAGTGGATAAAGATTCTTTCTTTTTTTAGGCTCATGAAAATATCCTTGGTTGAATTCAGAGAACTCTCTATGTTTAAGATGGTCTCTTAGGGCTTTTCATCTCTCAGCTCAAATTCCAAGCTTTTCAGGGACCACTTAACATTAGCTATACCTGTGTAGCCAAATCACGCTCCATATTTTGTAGGCTAAGATACATCGTCAGTGACTGGGAACCAATGATGGAGATGTTGAGCACAGACCAGTCTGAATTAATGAGGCATTTTAATCTTATGTTGCCTGGGATATGGGTCCTTAGAGGAGCCACTTAAATGTTTAAACACGAGTTTGTTGGATTTTCCATAAATGGTTAGCTGAATATTTCTTTGATTAGATTAAGTAGCCCTCTAGCTTGTTTATAGAAATCACCATTAAGTTATCACCAATTCTACGTGTGTAAGGTCCTAATCAGTGGGTCTCCCATATAAACCAGGTGCTTATTCTTTGGATTACAAGAAATTATGCTATAGTCACCAGCAGGTACACCCACAGTCAGATTGCATGGAAACAGATAAATCACTTAAGTAGTAATAAAGGAAGAGAAGATAGTTTCATGCATTTAAAAGAAAATCCAGATGCTACAGAATGGAGGGGGAGGCACAGGATTTTTTTTCCCCCTCCAAAAGGAAATATCTACCTCTGGTCACTGGGCACTTCTACCTGGCCTCATGCTACTTTTCTGACTTTTTTACTCAACACACATGGATCCAATGCACACTCTGTCCAGGTGCTACCTTTTGTCCTATACTTCACAAAGGCCCTTTTGTTCAGTGGCTCTTTAAAGTGAGCAGTGTAAAGATGGTCAACGGCTTTTTAGTAGCTCCTGCTGTTGCAGATCATTGGCTTCACTTTACTTCAGTTCCCCTGTTCGTTACTCTGACATTTGGTGAGTTGAGATCTACCCTCTCCACACTGTGCAGAAAGCCTGCAGCCTCTTTAGCAAAGTAGCCAGTGTTCACTGTGTACACCGACATGGTTGCACCAGATGCTGAATGAGAGCTGAGCGCAGAAGTGCTCCTTAGTGATTCTGTTAAGTACCATATTCTGAGAGAGAGAAGGGCCTTGATGGAGGAAATATTTGAGATGGATGAAGAGGATGGTCAGGTGTCCTGGGCCAGGAACCTAAGTTATGACACTGGCATTTTTAAGTTTCAGAGCTTTGATTTATTGCAAATAAAGCTTTATTAGTTTGGCCAGAGTTGGACAAGACTTAATGACTGAACAATAGTGACTCCTGCCCTTTCAGGCTTTCCATATCCCAGCACTTGGATGAAAGGAAAATATTTGAAGAAGATATCTTGCTAAGATTGTGTTCTAGTGGCCCATTCTCCCATTCATTCGTAGCCTTGAGTGACTGACATAGGTACCCAGACACCCATAAATTGGAGCTCTATCTGGGCTTGTTTGCTGTTGTAGATTCTGTTAATATCCCCACCACCCATCTTTACTTTACCTAAAGAGTCCTGTCCTTTGAGAGCCTTATTCTACTCAATCAAAAAGTGTAATTGAGGAACCACATACATGAACCCATGCCTGTGCCAATCTCTTGCTTCTCTCAAGCAAAAATTTATCCATATAATTTCAGTGCTCATGATACCAAAAGGGCCTAAATGTTAGTTGTTTGTCACTGAACTCTCTCACTGAATGGTGAAATTGTCAGGCATTTGACAAGTCAGCAGAAGAAGGATTTTTGATGGTGGTGGTGGCAATGTTCCTTGGTATTTCCTTTTGCTATCCTTGGAAATAACCACCTTTTTGTTGTTGTTCAGTTGCTAAATCCTGTCCGACTCTTGGGACCCCATGGACTATAGCCCACCAGGCTCTCTGTCCATGGGATTTCCCAGGCAAGAATACTGGGGTGGGTTACCATTTGCTTCTCCAGGGTATCTTCCTGACCCAGGGATAGAACCTGCATCTCCTGCATTGGCAGGTGGATTCTTTACCACTGAACCACTTGAGAAACCCAACCACCTTTTTAAACCACATGCAAAAATCCCAGTGAGCATTTTCCATACACTTGGATTCCATGACCTAAGTGATTGTGATTCCAATAATACTGCATAGAAGCACACAGGTTCAAATAGACACAGTTACTCCAGAATAGTGGCTCGAGGGCCATGCTCTAGCAAAGGCAATGGAAAAAGACCCAGTTCTATAAGAGGCAAACCCCCTTCTATATGGGAACTACTGCCAATATTCAAATTTGCTGCTACTGGAAGGTGGCTATATGCTATAAACAAAAGAGGGATTACCACCCTTCCCATCACCACCTTCAGTCACCAGGGCTTTCAATTCTGCTTCCTCAATGTTTTCCATCTTTCAATTACCATTTCCACAGCCTTAGTTATGATGTTCATTGCCCTAAGCATGGACAATGATAGCAGACAATTCATGACTCCCCCTACTCCCCACCACAAAATGTTTACTCAACTAAATAGAATGCCACAAATTTGCAAATTTGCAAATTCAATGTTGCAAAATGTTTACTCAACTAAATAGAATGCCACAAATTCAATTTTACTATAGTGTGGTTGTGATCGAGCTATTATTTTTTTTTTACTAAGCTAGAATTGACATATATAATTGGTTTCAGATGATGATGAGGTCTTTTCTTGCTCAAACCCATTCTTTAGCTCTCTGTTGCCTGCTGAAATAGGTGCAGGATCCATAAATGGTCCTCCCCAGTCTTTTTCCAGCTTCTTCTCCCCTGGTGCTCCAAGATGGACTGGAGGTTCCTGGCATACATAACTTAGCCTTTGTTCTTTCCAATAGTCAGTGCTTTCTGTGGTACACCTCCACCTTACTTCAGGTTCCTCCACTTACCTCCTTCACACTGAATCCCAATAAGTCTTCAATGTCTGTCTCAAATGCCTTGACCATCTTATATAAAATAACCACCTGTTATCATCCCTTCCGACCCTCCCACCCCATATTATTTTTCCCCTGTGTCATATCACCATTTGAAATGCATTTTACTTGTTTGTTTGGTTATTGTGTCCCCTCACCTCAATAGAATTTATATTCCATGGTGACAGGGACCTTTGTTGTTTGGTTACTGTTATACTCATTACTGGTGTATATACACACTATTTTATATATACATATACACATATACATATATGTATATATATGTATACATATACATACACAAACACATACACATACATATACACATAACTACCAGTACTTAATTAGTTCTTAATATTTTTTAATGAATACATAAATATCATTTATCATGAAAACCAATTGAATATCTCAGTTGGAAGTTTTAACTCCCTCCTCTGTGATGTTTTGGTACTTTGTTTATATTGCACTTCTCATATTGTGCCTTGTATTGTGAATATCTGGTTATTTTTTTATATACCTACATAAATCTGTGTAGTGAGGGTGGAAAAACATTCATTTTGAAATAGAAATATCTGAGTTGGACAATTAGATGTTACCACATATCCACCACTATGACTAAAATTTAAAAGAGTGACAAAGCCAACATGTTAGTGAAGATGTGGAGGAATTGGAAGCGGCAAACATTGTTGGTGGGGTTACTAAAATGGTACAACCAATTTGGGAAGAGGTTCTGGCACTTATAAAACTAAAAATATACCTACCCTATGACCATTCAATTCCATTCCTAGGCATGTACCTAAGAAAGTGAAAGTGAAAGTGTTAGTCATTCAGTCGTGTCCAACTTTCCAGGCAAGAATACTGGAGTGGATTGCCATTTCCTTCTCTAGGGGATCTTCTCGATTCGGGGATCAAACCCATGTCTCCTGTGTCCCCTGCACTGCAGGCTTATTCTTTACCATCTGAGCCATCAAGGAAGTGGGACGTGAAAATATATGTTCACACAAAGACTTGCACACAAAAGTTCATAGCAGCAGTATTTATAATAGAAAGAGGAAATAGTATTCATTAATAAGAGAACAGATAAATAAACTGGGGTATATCTATAACCACTTGAGAATAAAATGGAACAAAATACTGATTAACAAAAATGACATGGACAAATTGTTACACAAAAGAGTACATACCTTACGATTCCATTTATATACACACAGGAGGGAACAGGAAAAACTAAACATGGTGGAAGAATATAAGAACAGTGGTTGCCTCTGGGGATGAAGATAGAATTGACTGGGAAGTGGCATGAGGGAACTTTCTAGAGGCAATGGTAATATTATAAATCTTCATAAGGATTTGGGTAACTAAAGGTGTGTACATGTGTTAAAACCCAGCATATACACATGTAAGATTTGTGCGTTTCATAAGTACATTTTAGAAAGATGTGCAAATATTAAATGCTAGTTGATGATATGCATGCTATAATCATATAGCATGTAGGTTGAAGTATATTGATGTCTGCAATTACTCTGACATGCACCAAAATTAAGATGGATTTATTGATGAATAGAGAGATGGATAGATGGATAAAACAAGTATAGAAAAATGTTAATGACAGAATTTAGGTTGGGAGTATATGGTTTTCACATTCCTCCAAATTTTCTATATTTTAAAAAATTTTCCAAATGAAAATTTTGGAAAGAAACAAGACCTGGGTTTGAAGCCTGGCTCTCTGGCACTTAGAGCAAGTGACTGGGAAAATTACATGAACACTCTTTCAGTTTTTCTCTCTCTGTAAAATGGACATGCTAATAGGAGGAGGGATACCCAATGAGGTAGCTACCAGCATTTCATCAACTGATACTTGAGACCAAATATCAACATTGTGAATGTAGATTATGACTTTTTTATTCAAAAAGATTTGTTTTGTTGCATATGGGGTTGCATGAGCCAGGGTTAGGCCAGCAACCTTTAGAGACTGATGATATTACCCTGGTTCAGTTCAGTCATTCAGTCGTATCTGACTCTTTGTGACCTCATGAACCGCAGCATGCCAGGCCTCCCTGCCCATCACCAACTCCCGGAGTTTACCCAAACTCATGTCCATTGAGTCGGTGATGCCATCCAACCATCTCATCCTTTGTCGTCCCCTTCTCCTCCTGCCCTCAATCTTTCCCAGCATCAGGGTCTTTTCAAATGAGTCAGTTCTTTGCATCAGGTGGCCAAAGTATTGGAGTTTCAGCTTCAACATCAGTCCTTCCAATGAACACCCAGGACTGATCTCCTTTAGGATGGACTGGTTGGATCTCCTTGCAGTCCAAGGGACTCTGAAGAATCTTCTCCAACACCACAGTTCAAAAGCATCGATTCTTCTGCACTCAGCTTTCTTTATAGTTCAACTCTCACATCCATACATGACTACTGGAGAAACCATAGCCTTGACTTTGTTGACAAAGTAATTTTGTTATTATTGACATCTGTCCCTTGATACATAGGTAATATTTTTGCATAGGTAAGACTTTTATCCATTAAAATTTTCAGAGTGAATTACATTCATTTCCTTTTTGGTGTATACACACACACACACACACACACACACACACACACACACACAAGAATCCTATAGATTGATGACCCAGCGAATTGTTGCAAATAATGGTTGGGAACCCTGAAGCCCTTCGTATTCCATCATTCATTCGACAAGCAAAGATTTATTGAGTACTTACTGTATGCCAACACTGTGTGAGGCTCCAGGGTTAAAGAGTTGAGTAAAACACAATTTCTGTTCTCCAAGAGCCCACAGTTTAGTGGGAAGACAAATAGGCATGATAACAAAGACAACATAGAATGAGAAGAGCTGTGAGGGTGGAAAGGACAGGTAACAGGACTCCTGCTGCTGCTGCCATTTAGTCGCTCAGTCATGTCTGACTCTTTGTGACCCCATGGACTGTAGCCCACCAGACTCCTCTGTCCATGGGATTTCCCAGGCAAGAATACTGGAGTAGGTTGCCATTTCCTCCTGTAGGCCATTAAATTGAGCTTGGTGACCCGAAGTGTCATGCTTTTCCTCATTCATAGAGGTGACACTCAAAGCCATGTCTCTGCTAGTCTACACTGAGGCAACCACCTTCTCTCAGGGACCCCTGTGACCAATGGCACAGAACTGTGAGATGACTGGCCAGAGTTCAGGGGTCAGTCTATGGCCATGGAAGAAAGTTGAGCTAATTGGGCCACCTGGGCTTCAGATTGGCAAACACGGCCTCGTTCGCCCTGTGTTCTCTCCTCCCTCCTGCGTGTTCTGGCTACCAATTCTGTTTCCCAAAGGGACCTTTGGAATCCAAGGATCCTTGGTCAGGTATTTTTCTCTCTGGGTCTTATAAACATGCCCGAGAGTATTCTTTGTCCTTGATTTTCAGGAATCAAGGAACAAGGAAAAGCAGACTGAACTGATGGTGCTGACCATTTCATGAGTTTCCCAGCTTCTTTGATGAGTTTTTATATCCTCATCTGATCTGTTCATCCCTAGGGTGAGTAATAGTCACAACTGTTTCTTCTACCAACACTTGACCTTCTAAGCTGTAGAGGGTTGCTCATCACAAATTGTAAGGTTAGCTCTGAAAATGAGTCTTTCAGACACAGATGGGGGAAAATTCTCCCGATCATTCCTTTGTCTGTTTCATCTTCATGCCTCTGCCAAGTTCAAATCACTCTGTTCCTCCAAAATTTCAAGTTTTCTCCCCTGCACTCCCTGGTCCTTAACAAGCTGTTGATGTTCCAGGAAATGTCTTTTCCTATGAAAGACACATCATGGCAGCTAAACAGCTGGAGTCCTCTGACAGCAAATCAGCGAGGCCTTGGGGTATCAGTGTGATGAGCAACTCAGCCAGAAAGTGTCTATTCTCTAGCTGAGCAAATGTCATCTCCACCAGGAAGCTGCAAAAGGATGGCGAGAGACTGCACTGAAGTGTCTGTGAGGCTGAGTTCCAAGGAAAAAAAAAATCTATAAATACAAATATGCTGCAATATGGGAGTGTCTGATTCAAGGGTAAATATATGAATGCATCTCTCTTTAGAAGATTCAGAAGCACAATTTACACGCTCTACACAGTAAATGGAAATTATTATAAGTAATGTGCCTTAATAACATAAGCTTAATAATACTAATTCATAGATTTCCCTATGATAGACTTGTAAGAAATTAATTGTGGAACTAAACTAAATAAAATTTACTACCTTTGTACTCGAAGAAAATGGCTACCTACCACCAGCAGGATAAGTCTGCTGAGTTTAGCTGTTAATTGAAATTGGTTTGCATTAATCCTTCCATACCTTTATTAAACTTATCAATATCTTTCTGAGAGGCCCAGGCCAGTTCAAAATAAAATTGTGTGTCTGTGTGTATTGGGATAAATGTAGATACATACCTGGAAGACTAACATTAAATTGCCAGAAATTTATTTTGCCATGTAGGAACACACACACACACACACACAATTACCAACTACTATTATTGTTATTTTATGAAAGAAAAGGCAGTTTAAAAATAAGCAAGCATGAAGGCCAGAGTATTAAAATAAAAACAGCCAATTCAGTTGACTAGATTAAATTAATAGGACTAACTTAGTCTCTGTGAAAAACAAAACTGAAAAATAGGCAAATCAAAAGATAAAAGCAAAAACATAATTAAATTTAGTCTTTGCTATCTTTGTTTTTGTTTTACTTCATCCCCAGCAGGGGTAAACTCTATCACGGACTGGCACAGTTCCATGAGCTGCCATATGGAAACAACTGATTGAGAGTTTGGGCAGATCCCAACTATTAATATAAGAAATGGGCTAGGGACTATGATTCTGAATCAGGTCCTTTCATGAAGCTTTGTTCCAAATGTGAACCTTCCCTCTAACTAGACAATGCCCTCTTTATCACAGGATTTAGACAAGGTTTCTAAGCATTAAAAAAAAAGATCTAGGTGTAACTTGGATTCTCTGGTCTGCTGAATATTCAGTGAGGGATAGTCCAAAAACAAACAAACAAACAAACAATAGGATGATCAATGGGATGTGAAAATCTGATTGATCCAAAAAAAATGTTAGCATATTAAAAAATGAAGCTACTCCGTTTGTATCTTGGAAGAGCTAGCCACTAATGGTAAGTCTTTTAAAATTATACTCTTTACCCCAAATTCTACTGAAATAATTTGATGTTAAACCAGCTGATCACTTATTATATTGCATTAGGTATTTAGACTTTCTGTATTGTTTTGACTATCTGCTTTCCATTAGTTGATTCTTTTTGACTTTATATTTGATCATTGTGACTTATGCCAGATTCCTATTGTTCCCTTGACCCTGTGATCAGGGTATTAACAAATAATAGTTGTCCTTTTTATGACCTTGTGGTTTGCATCCTGGCACATTCTCATGCCAAATGGTTCACACTCTTCCTAGCTTCCTTTACCATGTAGACTTGTGGTACTTACACATATTTCCTTCTGGCTTATTTCTTATGCTGGGACAATTCCAACATCTCTTCCACTTGACATTATTTTCCCATATCTTTCAGTATTCTCACTTATTTGTTACCCAGCAAGATGTAAATGTAGTTCTCAACTGAAAATTCAGTAAAGATATATGTGGAGCTACTATTGCAAGGCACTGTGTTAGGCTCTATGGAGAATTCAGAGTTGAGTATGGCTCAATTTTTGCCTCTAAGGAATTAATGGTTGAGTAGATGGTGATAAAATAATCACCCCAATGTCTACTAAGAGCTGGATCAAAAATATCTACTAAAAGCTAGTTTCCCAGAGGAGAAATATGAGGAAGAGAGTGTATCTAGAGAAGTGACTAGAAAAAGGTTTAGAGAGTTGTGGGTATTTGAATTGGATCTTGAAGGTGTATAGGATTTTGATAGGCAGGGATGAAGAGAGTTGAAATGATTCCTGATGTTGGGGCCAGTGTGAGGAAAGCAGGAGAGACTCCATCTTGAAGCTTGTCATCCATCCTAAAGACAGGATGTGAACCGGGCCTGAACCCTGACCAAGAGTAAGGAAACTGTTGCTAGTGAAAACCAGGTCTTGTGGAGTCTGTCCTCCCTAGAGATGGCAAACGCAGATTGTAGCTGAGGTCAGGCTGCCCCTGTTAGATTAACCATGGAGACATCCCCCCCACCACTTGTTAAGCATTGCTCCCCCCCCCCACCTTTAACCTTAATTGTTTGTTCTCCTAGCATCTGCTTGTTGTAAAACTCAATCATATACAACAAAGAGGTTGCTAACATGTAACCAGACAAGTAGTTGGGGGTATAAAACTGGGCCTCTCAGAAACATCAGGGTCCTTGTTGGGAACTGATTCCCCTTGGACCTGCTGGTGTAATAAACTGTACTCCATTGTCTTGAGTGTCCTCCAAGGTGTGTTTTTCAACTCTGGATTCCACAACACTGATGATTGTTCACACAGAATTTGGAGTCTATGGCAAAGGTAAATAAATAAAAATGCTACCAATTTAAAGGTTATGTTGATTTAAACTCAGCAAATTATAATTGGCTTAACATAAGTATTTTCATCTTGTTAAGAGTAATGAGTTAATAAATTAATTTATAAAAACACATGGAGTTAATGGGTTCACATCTGTTGGCTATGCAATCTTTGGCAGGTTACTTAGCAGATCTATGCCTCAGTTCCCTTACCTGTTAAAACTGAAATAATGGTTAAAGCAGTGCCTGGCATGTCTTAACATTAGAAATTAGAACACACCCTCTGTGTGTGTGCTCAGTTGTGTCTGACTCTTTGCGATCCCGTGGACTGTAGCCCGCTCCTCTGCCCATGAAATTTTCCAGGCAAGAATATTGGAGTGGGTTGCCATTTTCTCCTCCTGGGGATCTTGCCAATCCAGGGATTGAACCCGCTTATCTTGTGTCTCCTGCATTGACGGGTGGATTCTTTACCACTAGCTCTACCTGGGGAAGCCCAAGGACACAATAAATTGTTGCTATTATTTTTTCAAAACAGAGTCGGCTTATAGACTGAGATTGTTTCTTGAAGTCTCTTTGCACTTACGGAGGTCCCATGGGCCAATCGGAGAAGGCAATGGCAACCCACTCCAGTACTCTTGCCTGGAAAATCCCAGGGACAGCGGAGCCTGGTGGGCTACCGTCTATGGAGTCACACAGAGTCAGACACGACTGAAGCAACTTAGCAGCAGCAGCAGCATGGACCAATTTGCAGACTGACCACTGAAATTCTAGATCTGAGCTCTCTGCCCATAGTCTTATACTGGGAAGAGTTTAGGCTTGAAAGGTTACCAGGAAAAAGGAACACATGTGTATTCCAAATCGTATGTAGCTGGCAAAGAGGTTTGAAGCTTACTGTGCATCACTTTGCTTGAAGTAGACAATTTTCCAGATTTAGTTACAGGATGCTCAGAGCTGCTGACACCTTTGTGAGCACAGGTGTGAGGCAGTTAGGCGTGGATGTGCGAGATTTTCTTTTTTTCAGCTGATACAAAGAAAGTCTGATTGCTTTGCTTTGGTGCCTAACAATAGGCAGAGCAGCTGTGGGTTCACGCCAGGATTACTGGGAGGGAGCGTGTTTTCCTCCTGGGGTGGGGGAGGTTTTAAATCTGGGAAGTTGCTTTGTGAAAGAAGGGCTGGAAGAAGTTGCTGCTGCAGGCTTCCCAGTTTTAGGAAGACCAGGTTTGTCAAGCTTACTTAAAAGGTCAACTACGTTTATTTATTTATTTTTTAGGGTACAAAAGCATTCCTAAAAATTGAAGGTGCTTCCTGAGTGTGTTTATGCCTTGTTAACATATAATAGGCTGTTGACAGGAGTCAAAATGAAAGCCTTTGCAGCTATGGGTCTTTGAAGATCCATATGACTTGAGAGTTGGGGTTAGTATAAAAGTCAGATTTGCTTGATTTATAATCCCTGTTTGTTTGCCACCTATATTTGTTACTTTGTCCAGACTCGTACTGCTCACCCCATAACAGGCTGATAAATCAAGAGATGGGGTGTTGGGGCGAGGAATAGTGACTTTGTTTGGGAAAGCCAGCAAATGAGAAGATGGTGGGCTAAAGAATCATCCTGCCTGGGGTTTGGACATTAGTTTCTTTTGTGCTACCAAGAGTGGGGTGGGTGTGGCTGGAGGTAAGGTCAAAAGACAATAGGTCTTACAAATGTTTTGATACTGGCCAGCCCCGAAGGGGATTTGTTACATTGTTCGTCCAGCACCTGTTCGAACTTGGGCCTGGTTGAGATGTTGCCTTGAACTAAACAAATATATTTTATGCTCCAGAGTGGGAGGTCAGGTTCACCAAAATGGTGTATCTTTTAAGCTAAAGGCCACATCCCTTTAGTGCTTAACTTGCCTGCCTGTTAGTAAAAGCCAGTTCAAATGTCCGCTGCACAGTGAGGCTGAATTGAAATGCCAGAATTTGGAGCAGAGAAAGGTTTATTGCAGGGCCAAGCCAGGAGAGTAGATGGTTTGTGTGCAAAACCCCCAAACTCTTGGGTGGTTTGGGGCAGGGGACAAGTTTTTTTGTTTTTTTTTTTTTAATTTTTTATTAGTTGGAGGCTAATTACTTCACAACATTGCAGTGGGTTTTGTCATACATTGATATGATTCAGCCATAGATTTACACATATTCCCCATCCCGATCCCCCCTCCCACCTCCCTCTCCACCCGATTCCTCTGGGTCTTCCCAGTGCACCAGGCCCGAGCACTTGTCTCATGCATCCCACCTGGGCTGGGGATCTGTTTCACCATAGATAGTATACATGCTGTTCTTTTGAAATATCCCACCCTCACATTCTCCCACAGAGTTCAATAGTCTGTTCTGTATTTCTGTGTCTCTTTTTCTGTTTTGCATATAGGGTTATCGTTACCATCTTTCTAAATTCCATATATATGCGTTAGTATGCTGTAATGTTCTTTCTCTTTCTGGCTTACTTCACTCTGTATAAGGGGCTCCAGTTTCATCCATCTCATTAGGACTGGTTCAAATGAATTCTTTTTAACGGCTGAGTAATATTCCATGGTGTATATGTACCACAGCTTCCTTATCCATTCATCTGCTGATGGCCATCTAGGTTGCTTCCATGTCCTGGCTATTATAAACAGTGCTGCGATGAACATTGGGGTGCACGTGTCTCTTTCAGATCTGGTTTCCTCAGTGTGTATGCCCAGAAGTGGGATTGCTGGGTCATATGGCAGTTCTATTTCCAGTTTTTTAAGAAATCTCCACACTGTTCTCCATAGTGGCTGTACTAGTTTGCATTCCCACCAACAGTGTAAGAGGTTCCCTTTTCTCCACACCCTCTCCAGCATTTATTGCGTGTAGACTTTTGGATAGCAGCCA
>NC_057419.1:119854239-119950816 GCF_019320065.1 Cervus canadensis
GTAACCAATCTGTGTCTCAATTTCCTCCTGAATGTGGGTGAAAACACCTGGTTCATAGGGTTATTTTATGGATTTGGGGATGTGGTAAGGCTCTTGGTATGGGCTTTATCCCATAGAATGATCATTTAAGTGTTTAGTATTCCAAATGCCACCCTATTTATGTCACTTCTCTGCTCAGAAGGCTTCCATGATTTCCTGCTGTCCTAGAGAACCAAGTCCTAAACCTTGGTGTTTCCACCTCTAAGATTGGACCAAAAAATAAAATACTCTTTAAGAATGCTTTGGACAGTCTCTTTCCATCATCTTTGACTATGGAGTCAGACTTGATTGAAGGAGAGAGAGCTTTTCCTGGAGAGCAGTGAAATGTATATTCAGTTCAGTTCAGTGGCTCAGTCATGTCCGACTCTTTGCGACCCCATGGACTGCAGCATGGCAGGCCTCCCTGTCCATCACCAACTCCCAGAGTCTACCCAAATCCATGTCCATTGAGTTGGTGATGCCATCCAACCGTCTCATCCTCTTTTGTCCCCTTCTCCTCCCGCCTTCAATCTTTCCCAGCTTCAGGGTCTTTTCAAATGAGTCAGTTCTTCGCATCAGGTGGCCAAAGTATTGGAGTTTCAGCTTCAGCATCAATCCTTCCAATGTGTATAAGCATAGGTAAACCAGTCCTATTCTATAGGAAATCATGCAAAAATCTGACCTAAGTCCTCTTCACTTTGGGCAGGGCTTGGATAGATCCCAGAAGCATGCAGGGCATGCTGGTTCTCTGTGAACGGGTTCTAGTCTCAATTAAACTGATGCCGAAGAAAATAAACCACACAGCTCAGGCACAGAGACCTTGAACTATGACCCTATTGTCCTGGCTTTCAGTCTGGTGGATTTTGAGGCCACTTTTCCTCTACTGACTGGAGAAGGAAATGGCTACCCGCTCCAGTATCCTGGCCTCGAGAATCCCATGGATAGAGGAGCTGGGCAGCCTACAGTCCATGGGGTCGCTAAGAGTCAGACACAACTGAGTGACTAGCACTTTCTTTTCCTTTACTGAACCATGCTGTCTCCTGTTTTCTATAGTGGGATAGATGTGGGGCTGAATAACAAAACTCCTTTTCAACCATTAACAAATTAGTTGTAATTAATTTCTCAGAGGCACTTGCAATCCCATGTGTTACCCTAAGGAAAGGGGTCACTTAGACAGGAAAGTATAGGTGAGAGACGGGAGATTCTACAGGGAGGTCAACAGCAGATGGTACTCGGCAATGGAAGGCAGCAGGAGGGCCCTGGGCAGCTGGAGAGCTGCAAAAAGAAGAGGAATGCCCCGAGCAAGTGTCCTCTGCCTTTCAGATGTACTTCATTTGCCTTTGGGGGCGGGAAGGGGGAATATATTGATGGCTGAAATTCAGGGTTGACTTGAAATCTGCAGAGGACAGGTCACCTAATACTGACCTTCAGACATTGATTTTGAATTTTGCATTCAAACAAGTTACTCTTTGCAGTTAATCTCCACAAATGAGTCCTTTTTGTAAGCCACACTGAACATGCTCATGAATCATGCTTATCTATGGATTTACCCTTGAAGGGCTTAGAGATGCAGTCTATCAAAAGTGGCTTAGATCCTCATCCTGCCTCTAGGATTGTCATTGATGAATGTATTTGGATGGTCGGAGTCCCCATCATGGCACCTCTGTAGAGCTTGGCCCAGACCCTAGTTTTAGCTGTGCTTGTCTTGTGCTCTGACACCTCATGAGTCTTGCTATTTCTAAATTTTAGGCAATTTAGATAAAAAAAAAATTTAAAGGTATTTCCAGGGAATAGAGTACTCACATTGGATGACCGAGGAAATGTTTCCTGATCTCCATGTACCCAGTAAACCAAATTGGTAGGGCAGCTTCAGTGTATTGTCAAGAACACTTAACACTTACCAGTGGTGTGACCTTGGTCAAGTCACTTTCCCTTGAGTCTGGTTTCCCTTCCATGATACAGGGAATGATTTCCCTACTTCATAGGACTGTGGTGTTGATTAAATGGGAAGGTGTTTGAAAGTAAATGAGAACATATATGAATTGCAGAAGGAGTTCATCAGAGGGATAACAGCCTGGAAGAGGCAAAATAATATGCAAATATCAGGTATTAATGTCAAGAGGTATTGCAATCCAGTGGTTTGCAGTGGTTCCCAACCTTCCTGGCACCCGGGATGGGTTTCATGGAAGACCATTTTTATCATGGACCAGGGGAGGGGGGATGGTTTGGGGATGATTTAAGCACATTACGTTTATTGTGCACTTCTAATCTAATGCCACCTCTTATCTGACTGGAGGTACCAGTCCATGCCCAGAGGTTGGGGACCCCTGGATTACAGAATAGGCTCTGTCATCAAACAGCTTGGCCTCACATGATGGTGTTACCATTTACTAGCTGTGTCATTTTGTATGTTAAACTCTCTGAGGCTCAGTTTCCTTACCTGTAAAGTGGGATAATAATGGAACCCGTTGCCATAGGGTAGTTACAAAGAGTAAGTTATTAATGAATGCTCAGTGCTTAGCAGAGGACCTAGCACACAGTCAGCTGCTATTATGAACAAAGTAGTGAAACAGTAACCAATTCCTTGCAGTGTGCAGCAATGATCAACTTCCATACAGTCATGTTTGATTATTAAATACCTTTGTTGTGAGGTTGGCAGGACAGATATTATCATCATTTTATGTGGGGGTTGATGAGCCCCTCAGGGATCCTCAGCAATGGTGAAAGGCCTTTGTTTTGGAACCCAGAGCTCTGGATTCCTTCTTAATGTCAAAGCCTCCCTCCTCTGCCTATGTTTGAAGCCTGACCTACCATATGGATTATTATCAAGTTATCAAATAAGCCACGGGCAAGGGCAAACGAGACTTCGTCACTTCTTCTCTGTGTTGGGTAACACATGTGAATCAGAGCCCCCTCACTTTGGCTCCTATTACTAATAAATATATTTCATCATGAACTAGATTGCGGCTTCTTTCTAACAGAATTTAAGAAAGTTACTGTCTATTGTGTTCTGTAAGCCTTTCCCACGCCTGTTTCTTATGAAGCTATCTTTTTTTTTTTTAACTTCGTTGTTAATCACAGCAGATATCTCTGTCATTTGGGGACCCACTCTGTATTAATGAATATGGATTGGACTCCTCCTAATTGTTCTCTGAATACCTCCCAGTTTTCAGGAGGGTAATTGATTTCAATCAACTTCTTCAGCACACTCTCTACACTGTTGAAGCCTGTGATTTTCAAGTTCAATATTTGTGTGCTCACACCCTCAGGACTGCTTCAGTTATATCCTGTTTTAATCCCGGGATTCTAACCAGTCACCAACTTGGAGTATATTTATCATTAAACTCATTTATTGTTTAGTATAGCTGGGCCATGCTTTAAGGCATAACTCATATATGACCTCTAAATTTTCTGAAAAGCCAAATTACAAGAGCACTTTTAAATTTAAACAACAAACAATCTACTTGGCTTTAGTGAAGAGTTTATTGAAATGTTCCCCATGCCATTAGCTGTATAATAGTCTGGGGTGAAGAAACTAAAAGTACATGTTAGGTGTTTACTGTGGACAATTAGTCAAAGAGGACACAACTCAGAAATAAGCTCATTGGGAAGACAATAATTCATTTACAAAAATCCAGTTTTAGTTTAAATTCTAGAAATGCAGATAATAAATATATTTGGATACAGTTCCATATAATGCCTTTTTCTAGTTTTGAAAAATTTCCCCCTATCCTAAATTTTTTCCTTTTTCCCCCCTCAAGTGCATGTTCAAAGATCTATGGTGATTTACTATTTTTCTATGTAATTTGGAACAGCTAATTTTACCCTACACTAGATACTCTATCATTAGTTCAGTCTCTAAGAGCTCAAAGCTTATCAGATATTTTTGGGAGGAATACCTAAATTGAGGATAGCTGCTTTCATCACTATATTTGTACTACTGTTAACCTCATTGAGGTTCTTACTGCCATCCTTCAGCTGGACTATTACAAAAGCTTAACTGGTCTTCCTCTCGTCTCCCCACGTCAAGTTATCACACACACTATTGCCAGAATAATCTCACCCAAACATTGCTTTCCTTTGTTAGGTCTGCAATGGCTCCCTGTTACCACTGGCCTGGAATGCCAGATCCCATAATCTGAATTTAAAATTTACCTTTCCAACTCTATTTGCTATTATGACTTCACATACCATATGCTCCAGCCAGCCTAACTATTGTGATTTCTTGACAATAGGAATTGTCCATGCACGTTCATACGTACCCCTGTGTCTACTTTGGCTGCTCCTTCAATCTCCAATAATACTCTTTTCACCACCTTTCTCCATCTGCATTTTATGCATCTGCATTTGTTAGGGTAAACAGAGGGCCTCCTCCCCTCCCCCCGTTTAAAAAAAAAAGTGACCATAGAGTAAAATGGCTTTACAAATTCAGAAGTTCACTTTTCTCTCACGTGAAAGTTCTGTTGTGTTTCAGAACGATAGTGGCTCTGCTTTGCATCTTCATTCCAGAATTTAGGCTTCTTTACAAGTTGTCAATTCAACAAGTTACTGCTCTAGCATTCCCTAAGATGTGATTCTCATTTGAGTGGTCGAGGTTGCCCCACTTACCCCCCCACACACATCCAGGATCTAGCTGGAGGAAGAGGAAAGTGAATAAGGCATGTCCATTCTGTCAAGGTGGAGGCCTGGAAGTGGTACATGCCACTTCTCAGATTCCATCAGAAATTAGCCACACACTCCGAGAGAGGCTAGGCAATGTAGTCTAGCCACACATGTGGAAGAAATGGAGGGCAAATTTTGGCGGCCAGCTAGAAGCTTGTCACATTGTTGAAATCTGACTCACATGCTGTCTCCTTCAGATTTTTTTTGAGCCCCTCAGCTGTAAACCATTTATCTTTTGAACTACTCTAGCCTGGAGCTTTTGACTGTCAAGTGTATCAGAATCTCCCATGGTTCTTGTTAAACTATAGTCTTGATATTAGCATATACACTACTATTTATAATAGATAAATAAGGACCCACTGTATAGTACAGGGAACTGTGCTCAATATTTTGTAATAACCTATAATGGAAAAGAATCTAAAAGTATATATATATATAACTGAATCACTTAGCTGTGTACTTTAACAACATTGTAGATTATGATAAAATAAAAAGATTTAAGATCGAAAATAGAAGGGGAAAAAATGAGTCTGAATCAGAGCAGGGCCTGAGAGTCTGCACTGCTAACAAGCTCCTCAGTGATATCCACACACTGGTAAGCAGAACATACTTTGAGTATGGAGGTTCAAACCTATTTTCTGTTTCCCATCTGTGGGATGTAACTTTTCCTGCTTCATACTAGCTATTCCTGTGCATATCTTAACCTCCTTACTAGACAGTTAACTCTCATAGTAGGCTTGAGATCTCGTTAGCATCTTTCTCACCATGCCTCCCTCCAGCACCAAGAATAGTCTTGTACATTTAGAGGTACTTAATAAATATTTGAATAATTGATGAGCAGTGTCAAGTAATTCAGAATGTTGAGCATAAACTTTCAAAAAGCAGCATTGTTTGTGCCAAGTTCTGGACTATGCTTAGTGCAATCACTTGTTTGGAAATGCTTTATTGGAAGCCCTCACGCCCATGTAGCCCAGCCAAACCCAGGGAGAAGCTGCCAGAGAGCTGAACTAAGTGGAATTTAGCAAATGGAGACCACATTTTATCAAGGACTTTCCCCCTCTGTGTGCTGTGACCATTTCAAGGGAAATGCTAATACCTGTGTTTAGAATTCATTTCCAGAGTCTCTCTCTAACAAGAGTGGGTTGTTTTCATTTGTTTGTTTTCATGTGTGTGTGTGCATGTGCTCATGTGTGCACATCCCCATTCCCACAGGGCCTCACAAGCCAGTGTGATAAATTTTGTTGAACTGGCAGTTTTTCCACCTGGAAGCACTCAATGATCTTTCATTTGGAAAGTCTCTAGTTGGGCTCCAGTGAAGACTGGATGAGAATGACCCTTCTCAGCTTGGCACCATGTTAGCTTGTTCTTTTCTCAATCCTGACATATGTATTCATGTTCTAGGCCTTGAGGGTTGGAGTAGAAGAAGAGAGAGGGCATGAGGTAGGCTGGGGTTTTAAGACTGAGGCCATTTGGTAATCTCACTCGGACCACATGGAGCGAAATAAGACCTGAAGTATCCTGTCTTGCTTCTCTTGCAGGCAGGATGAAACCTCTACCTGGAAATTGCTGTACATGAGACAGGACTGAAGTTTCCCTTTGGGGCTTTACGCAAAAAGATTTCACAGGCAAATGATTCACGTTGTCAAGATCTTAGAGATTCTTAGCCTAGTTGAAGAAATGAGTTTTAGTCTCTCTTAACCCCACCCCACAATTGACTAAGGCAGCAATCACAAAGCACAGAACTTCAGTGGGGGGTCCTCACTTGTCACCTGCAAGGCTTGCCTGCTCCTTGGCAGTACCTTTTTAGCCCTTAATTCCATTAGTAGGCTTTGGAATTGAAAAAGGAATATTCAGACACGCTACTCATTTTTCCTGACCCCTCACTTTCCTTACTGTGATGATGTAAGGGTTTACAGTATTATCTGCATGTCGTGTCTTGATAAGTTATTGCATGTTATTGTACAGGATTTTGTAAGTATTCTACATGTTTTAGCCTTTCTCCATCCTTGGTGAGACCTTATAGCATCACAAAAATAAAAATGTTCCTAACAGGGCTGGGACTATGGTGAGACATGTCAGGTCCCTAGGAAGGAAAATTTAAGGAGATGCTCACTTGACAAGTATAACCCTGTTCTTGCCAGACCCTGAGAGTGAGAGTTTCTGAAATCTTGTGCTTAGGAGCCTGTCTGGCCTTCTAGTTCAGGTCCTAGCTCTCAAAGCAGAGACCCTGAAGTACCAGTGTTTCTGAGATTATTTGGAGAGTAGAGTCCATTCTTTAACCCCCTTTGTTTTTGGTAAATGCAAGGATTCTCCACATGCAGACAGGAGACACTAAAAATAAAGCTCAGCAATCATGTTTTTATTCATCACATGAATGTAACTGTCATTCTCTTCACTTGCCCTCCATGCTGTAGCTAAAGAAAGTCTTGACAGAGACTTGTAACAAGCACACATTCATTATCTGTTTTGGGGCTCTCCTTGGATTTAACTCTTGACATTGGTCTCAAAGACCCTTGAATTTTCAGACCATCAGTGGCACATCTCAGTGCAGACAAACACATTATTCCTCTGCTGCCTAACAATACCCACTTGCAAGTTGTACGTGAATAGCACCTAATTAGCTGTGACATGCATTTTTGGCATATGTCAGAAGTTAAAGCCACTTCCTTAGAGGAACTCAAACTCTGAATTTATCTTTATTAAGGCCTTGTCCAAATGATAAATATACACTGCCTCCTTGCTATCTACTGCTTGGAAATAAATCACTTTAGGATTGATTTGCTAACGACTTTCTTCACTCCAAGGGTCCTCCTGCCCCAGAGGTCATGCTGTCCTTCTTTACAAACACTGGTAACCAAACAGACCCCAAGCTGGCCATGCAGTGAACGAAGTGAGGAAACTGGCATGAGGGGAAGTGATTCCCTTCACACAGTCCAGAAAAAGCAGCTTTACAGGCACAATATTCTGGAAAAAAAAAAGCCAGCCAAACAAGTGTGGGGTTGCAAAGAATAGGACATGACTGACGACAACAGAACAAGTGTGGAGTATGTGAGTGAACAGATGGGGTGTGTGCACTTTTTTTAAGCAAAATACTATGAACTTTGGTACTTCAGGAAGTACAAACTCCTCCAGGAGTCTGCTGTACTGGAGTGGGGAGCCTATCCCTTCTCCAGTGGATCTTCCTGACCCAGGAATCCAACCGGGATCTTTGGCATTGCAGGCAGATTCTTTACCAACTGAGTTATGAGGGAAGACCCCAGGAGTCTGCTAGGTAATTGAATAAGCAAAACTAGCTGTGTAGGAGACATTCTTGAGGGGTGGGGACTTCTGGGAAGCAGAAGAAACATTTCTCATCCACACCAGCCTCCTCTTGCCACATGGGAACATGGGCCAAATCTTGTTAGATCTTTTGATTCTTCAAGAGGATGTATATGATTATTTTTTCTCTAACACAACATTTCTGTCCTTTTATGTTGGAAAGTTAAACTTTTTAAGTTACTATGAGGGACAAAATATCCCAGAAGGAAAGATTTGTCTCACTAAGTCTTAAACTCTAATACCAGCTCTAATGCCAACTCTAATGAGTTCTTTGCTCAGGATCACAACTTTTTAAAAACAAATTTTTTTTTGATGTGGATCATTTTTAAAGTCTTTACTGAATTTGTTACAACTTTGCTTCTGTTTCATGTTTTGTTTTGTTTTATTTTGTTTTTTGACTGGGAGGCATGTGGGACTTCAGCTCCCCAACCGGGGATCGAACCTGTGCCCCCTGCATTAGAAGGCAAAGTTTTAACCACTGGACTGTCAGGGAAGTCCCAGGACCACAACTCTTGATTCACTTGGTGACATTTGATGACTCTGCCAGTCAAGATGTGGTTGTATATTCTTAAGATAACCAGATATTAAGATTTTATTTTCAAAAGTCAGGTTTATGATGATCTTTGTCTCACTGCACTCACTAAGCTCCTTCTGGCAGAACCCAACTGTAGACACCTGATTTCCACTAGCACATGCAGCTAACTGTTCTTCCTTTACCTTTAGAGTGAGGCCACAAGAACCCTGGGAACTTTCTGCTTCCTGAGGAAGCAACTTGGCTTTCTTAAAATTCTTCACATCTTGCTTGTCTCAACTATTTGCTTCTTGGCCCTTTTGAATCCTCCTGACTGACTTCTGAATTTGTCAGGTGTTGACTAATAGAGGTGGAGCTCGAATCTAGGTGGCTCCATTCTTGAAGGAATGTGTTCTCTAAGTTTATTCCTTGTGGATTGAAGTAACATATCTTAGATATGCCTAGAGGCCTATATGTCTTGTGTTTGCCTGGCCTGCCCCTGTGATCTAAGATGTGAAATTACTTCATGGTCTGTGGAAATTCAAACACATCCTAAAGATGTTGGGTGACTTCCAGGAGAGCCTCATATACTTCTTGGTCATTCTTGCTGACCCTGTCACACACTATATTTACTTGGTCTGAAACATACCGAGTATGTATGGGCTTCCCTGGTGGCTCAGATGATAAAGAATCTGCCTTCAATGCGGGAGATCTGAGTTCAATCCCTGAGTTGAGAAGATCCCCTGGAGGAGGGCTTGGCAACCCACTCTGGTATTCTTGCCTGAAGAATCCCCATGGTCAGAGGAGCCTGGTGGGCTACAGTCCATGGGGTCGCAAAGAGTCAAACATAACTGTTTCACACAACACATGAAACATAGGCTCTGCCTCTCTCCCCATCAGGCTCTGCGTCTCCCGGCCAAACCACCCATGAGCTCAGTAGACTTTCTTCAGCATGTATGTGGGCAGAGTCACATCATCACTCACCCCCACAGACTTGTTCCATGTCACTTGCCCTGTTACTTTCCCATCTCAGCTCCTCACCTCCCTCCCTCCTATTTTGTCCTGACAACGTTAAATTTCTCCTCTATACTGGCAGAGCAGCCACTTCACTCTTCTGTGTCCTTGTTGCTGGTTAACACTTGGGTTGTTCAGGTTGGGATCATCTTTGTGAACTTGTTAAAAACATTCTTCTTGTTCATTAACAAAAGTATCTAGTGCTAAAAAACCTTGTTGTCCTAAAATCTTAGACTCACAGTATTTTGCTGTTTGAAATTGGACCAGGAATAATGGAATATCCCATTCTTACCTGGAAACCACCATGATTTCCAGTCCAGTTGCAGAACTTCATGGGATTTTGGGAACACCAGTCCACGTTTATCTTAATTCTGTAGTTACCAAGGAGGTAAAACCGTGGGTCCACTTGTCAGCTCAGGACTAAGGTTCACCCTTTTATACACAAGCCCTGCTCTATTTTGAGACCATCAAACCATGGCTTCATTTACATTGTACCTACACACTTCTCCCCCACATCCTGCTTGCCTGATCCAAAATAATGCTGTCCCTTCCTTTGTTTGGTGAGGTTACATCATGGTTTCTCTAGTGTGCAATCTCATTTGCTATAGCAAGTTAATAAAGCTAATATCTGACTACCAGGGAGTCGGTGGCTATCTTTATCAAATGGGCTTTATGGTGATAAAGCCACTGCTTTATCTGCTCCACTGCTCCAAGCACTTATTAAAGTATTTGTTCTATACATGCAATTTTCTTCCTAAAAGAACCTATCTTTCACTGTACTAAAACTTTCACAAAAGCAGGGAATTTTGTCTGTTTTCTTCACTCCAATAGAACAGTACTTGGGACGTGTCGACAGAATGAATGAATTCTGTTAATAGCACTTACAGTTATATAAGAATGTGGAGATCATTTTATAAAAGAGTATGACACCTCATTTTATCTTCCCTTGAGCCCTGCCTCGAGTTGTGGAATCAGAAAGACCTGGGATAGACCTTGTCTTAGTTTCTTTAGGCTGCTATTACAAAATACTATAGACTGAGTGGTTTATCAACAACAGAAAAATATTGCTTGTAGTTCTGGAGGCTGGGGAGCTTAAGATCAGGGTGCCAGCATGGTTGGGTTCTGGTGAAGGCCCGCTTCTGGCTTTCAGACTGTGACTTCTATTGTTTCATGGCAGAAGGGACAAGGGAGTTCTTTGAGGTTGCTTTTACGAGGGTGCTAATCTCACTCATGAGGATTCCTCCCTTGTGACCTAATCATCTCCCCAAATGCCCCACCTTGTAATACTTTGCAGTTAGAATTTTATCTTGGGAATTTGGGGGGAGATACATTCAGTCTATAGCAGACCCCCATTCCAACTTTTAACTAGTGTATGATTTTGGGTGAATTATTTAATCTCTTTATACCTTAATATTTTTAATTTTTAAATTTTTTTAGACTGTAAAGTGGGGATGATGCTACCTATCTTGATTGTTCCTCCCAAGGATTAGGTGAGGTGATTTATGTAAAGAGCTTATCATGCAGTCTGGCACATGTGAAGTTAAACATCAGCTAGTCTTTTTCACTTTAACTCTCCTTGGCCATAATCGTTCCAGATGCCAGGGACTTACATATCTCTGGACCTCTGCCACCGTCAGCACTAAATTTCATTTTGTGTAATACTAGAGTAACATATGTATGTCTTCTTTGTTTAGTTATAAACTCTGACAGGGCAAAGTCCATGCCTTATCTATCCAGGTATCATTTTAGATAAATGCATCCATATATCACTGGCACATGGTAAACACTCCAAATACTTGTGTTTGGAAAGTCTGCCTGAAAAGGAAGACTTCAGTAAGTGTACAGAGCCAGGCCCGATTGGTGAGCGCAGAGCATGCAGTGAGTGCTAGATGGCGACAACCATTTGCACGCAGTGAGTGCTAGATCACCACGATCCAGCATTGACAGCGGCTTTTCCTGAGCAGTTTCGGAATTCTGCGTCGTCGTCAATGCATTCAAATGCACACTCAGCAGGGGCAATGAAGGAGCTTTTGGGAATGCTGGGTGCCCCTGCTGAGTGTGCATTTGAATGGCCCAGGGGAAATGAGAAGGGGCCGAAGTGGTGGGTATGAAGAAAGAAAGTGAAGTCACTCATGTGTCCTACTCTTTGTGACCCCATAGACTGTAGCCTACCATGCTCCTCCGTCCATGGGATTTTTCCAGGCCAGAGTACTGGAGTGGGTTGTCATTTCCTTCTCCAGAGGATCTTCCCAACCCAGGGATCGAACTCGGGCCTCCCGCATTATGGGTAGATCCTTTACTGTCTGAGCCACCAGGGAAGCTAAGTGTGGTGTTTTAATTCCTCTATTTTTGGGGAATTGCCACTTGAGTCCAGCCTAGCAATTTGAGCAGCTGGGGAATTCTGTATAGCTAATCTGTAACTAGGGACCATTGTGTTGAGCTGTACTGGAGTTTTGCTTTCCTGGCAACCAGGTGGGGATCTGTGACCCCTTTGCTGTTTTAGTCCCTCAGGGATCTGACACTAAAGGCAGAGCAAGCAGGCTGAGCTCTGAGTGGCTCTCCACTTGGGAGTATTCATGGCAACTGCTATCTCGGCCCCTCTCACACGCTCTGTCTGATGTAGGACTGAGAAAAGGGAACAAGAGCCAAGACCGAGGGGATGGTAAGAGGGCAGGGTTTCTTCCACATCCCTTACCCTCACAAATTTACTCCTTTTTACTTTTTCCCTCTCTTTTTCTCAGTGTCTAATCCTCTTTGGTATTGGGTTGGCCAAAAAGTTCATGTAACATGGAAAAACCTGAACAATCTTTGTAGCCAACACAGTATTCTCCAGGGGGTTACATTTGATGATGACTAATGGCAACCCACTCCAGTATTCTTGCCTGGAAAATTCCATGGACGGAGGAGCCTGGTGGGCTACAGTCCATGGGGTCGCAAAGAGTCGGACACGACTGAGCGACTTCACTTTCAAGGTCCCTTTGAGCTTCTGATGTGCTAGTAAACTAGATCTCCCATTGCCTTGAACTCTTAACATAACCCTTTTCCTCTCCATTTCCACATACAGTCCTTTTGCAGTATCTACAATACCAAAATTAGACTATAAAGCTCCTCATACTCAAAAAGCAAAAAAGGAAAGCATTCCTTGCAGACTTAATACACATATATTATGATATCAAGATTGTGTCAACGATGGGTGCTGGCTGCTAATTTTCAGTGATAATTAGGGCCAAAGCAGGTGGCTCAGCCATAAAGAATTCGCTTACCAAGTAGGAGACCTGGGTTCGATCCCTGGGTCTGGGAGATCCCCTGCAGGAGGAAATAGCAACCCACTCTAATACTCTTACCTACAGAGTCCATGGACAGAGGAGCTTGGCGAGTTACAGTCCATAGGGTTGCAAAGAGTTGGACATGACTTTGTGACTAAGTCATACCAAAGCAGCAGGAAAGACTAGGTTTTGTGGTTCTCTAATAGTCTGTGTGAATTAACAAAAGCCTCTCAAAATCAAGTGTCAGGTATGCTGGCGGTACATCCCCTGAGACACTTTTTATGATGGACTTGTCTCTCCACTAGTTATGGTAAAGCTGACAGGGAGCAGTGTTAACAACATATACACAGGTACAACATTATTCACTCTGGTATTTCACATTTTTCCCAGGCCTTCACAACATTCCTCTGAAAAAGGCTCCCCCCTCCTTTAATATAGCAATTTCTGCTGCCAGTAGAAGCTTCTACAAATTAAATGTGTTTAACTTGGAAGACAGGGATGAATGAAAAGAGCTGTAGCTGCTTGCAACTGGTCCAGGTGGGGGAAGCAGAGAGACAGCTAGAGTGGAGCTTGGCTGGAACCGCTTAACCCCTGTAAGGTTTGGTCCTGAATCCTTCCATTTTCAGAGGCATCTCCTGCTCATTCTTCATCCTCTGTGCAGCTGCCTCAGACAGTCCCTCCTTTCCTATCTGTTTCCAGGTTGGAGCTGTTGCTCAACAAGTTTTCTAGTCACTTGGAGACACCTAAGCAAAATGCACTAGAAGTATAGTGACAATTTGTGTGTGTGTGTGTATATATGTGTATAGTCAGCAGTGACAAGGAGCCTGTGGTGTGCTGGTAATGGTTTCTAGAGAAAAAAAAAGGATATATGGATGTATTCCTACATTTTACTAACATAGGAAGGGTAGCACACAATTAAAAAGATATTAATATATATTACTCCTTATTTTAAGTTTCCTGTAGCCAGTTTATTCCCACAGAATGCTTATTCCCCACCCCCCCCCCGCAGGCTTCTTGTAATTTCTTTGTTATTCCCAAGCAATAGCTCTAAAAGTTTTGCATTTTATAACACTCTTGATAAGAAAATAAAATTTAAATAAAAATACATTCTCAACAACATTTTTATACACAAATTCACTACATTGTTTTGATAACTTATTTTTCCAAACTGGACACTGTAAAAACCAATATCTCCTAGCAACATATTTTCTTTATTCTTGAAGAATTGTATCCATATCCAACCTATGGTTGTGATGAACCAATATAGTCCAGAGGTGGTGTTGGTTGATATTTTCAAATCTGTTAATGAGGAAGATGAAAGTGAGACAACAGAGATAGCAAGGCAGAACTTCATTTATTCATTAGTGATGTGAGCAAACTTCTTGTTGAATTAGATGACAGTTTTCAAAATACTGGAAGAAAATGTCCTTCCATTTTGTGTTAGGCATAATGTAATAGCTACAGCTCCAACACAAAATGCTCTTAAATTTAATTCGTGTTATGAACACTTTTGCTGTCACTTTTTTAAAGTCTAGACAACCAACCATGTGATAAATCAAGTCCTGATTTCTAGCATATTCAAATTTCCATGTTGTAAGGCATGCCCCACCCATTACAACTGGGGACTAACTGGACTGAATTGTCAAACTGTAATTGTAAAGTAACTGAACGAGGAGTCAGAAGTGATGGGCAAGAGCATGCTATTACAAGGTATTTCCATTGCATAGACAGACACAAATAACCTTGACAGCATAGAAAAAATAGTAAGATGTAGTACAGGAATTAGGAAAAGGGTTTGGAGTATTACCTTTCTTTTAATATAATTTGTATAGTGTAGCTATGCATCATTGAAGTTTAAAAAAAAAAGGTTTTTATATTGGGGTGTTTTCTGATTAACAATGTGCTAGGTTCAGGTGAACTGCAAAGGGATCCAGTCATACATATACATGTATCCATTCGCCCTCAAACCATGCCCCCCCCAATTCAGGCGGGCACATAACATTAATGGCTTTTTTTAAACAACTGGATCACAAACTATCTGAACATTTAATAATTGACTCCTGTGAGCTAGAGGAGGGCAACTTCAGCACATGGGTAAGGAAACAAACTTTGCAGGACTTCTATATGGGCTAGACACTGCATGTATCACTCCTCTTAACAATAACAGTATATAATTCAATACCACTGGCTCTTGTTCTACCTGCTTCTGGCAAGGTCTCAATCCCCTCTTGTGTCTTTTTAGATCCTTCAGGAAGTCTTTAGTGGGCATCTCTTATATGATTATGAACAAGTCTGCTCTTGCCATGTATTGTTGCTGCCTTCCTGGGTGTTAACTGGGTGTCCACCTGTTCTTATTATCTCTCTTTAACGCTCTGCTGTTTTTGCTGCCACTACTTTCCTGAACTGCCATGGCTCCTGCTGACTCTGTTGCTCTTCTTCTGGGTGTTGACAGCAAAGCGCAGAAGTGTTCATGGTACCAGAGCTCCTGAATAGTTTGTCCCCAAAGTAGAGGAGAATATGCCTCTCATTTGTTTTATAATTTTTTGGAAGGAGTCTTCAGAGCTGCTGGTAATCTTACCACTTTGAATCAGTTCTAATGAGATGGATGAAACTGGAGCCCATTATACAGAGTGAAGTAAGCCAGAAAGATAAACACCAATACAGTATACTAACACATATATATGGAATTTAGAAAGATGGTAACGATAACCCTATATGCAAGACAGAAAAAGAGACACAGATGTATAGAACAGACTTTTGCACTTTTTAAAAAAAATAATCATTTTATTTCAGAACAGTTTTTAGATTTACAGAAAATTTGAGATGGTAGTACAGGGAGTTTCTCCTATTAATATTTTATATTATTGTGGTACCCTTGTCACAATCAATGAATCAATATTAATGCATCATTATTAACTAAAGTACATGCTTTATTCAGATTTCCTGTTTTTCCTGATGTTCCTTTCCTGTTAAAGGGTTCCATCCAGGATACCACATTGCATTTAATAGTTATGTCTCTTTGGATTCTTCTTGGCTGTGACAGTTTCTTCTAAGACTTTGTTTTTGATGACCTTGACAGTTCAGAGGAGTACTGCTGGTCAGGTTTTTTGTGTAATATCCCTCAAGCGAGATTTGTCTAACGTTTTTCGTGTTTCATGTTTAGACTTGGGTTTGTAGTTTTGAGGGCGAAGACCACAGAGGTAGAGTGCCCTTCTCATATCAAGTGTACCTGCTGTCAATGTGACTTATCACAGTTGATGTTGAACTCAATCACTTGGTTGAGACAGTGTTTTTCAGGGGTCTCCACTATAAAGTTCCTCTTTTTTAAAACACCTTTCTATATGGTACCCTTTGGAATGAAGTCACAATACACAGCCAGTGTTTAAGGATTGGGGAGTGTCTTGAGGGTAGAGTATCGACATAAATTATTTGGAATCTTCTCCACAGGAGACTTGACTCTCCTCACTCATTTGATTATCTAATCATTTATATTAATATCAGTGTGGACTCATGGATATTTATTTTCAACTTTGGGTTATAACCTAGTATAGTCCTCAATATTCATGGGTTCTGTATTTTTGAATTCGCCTACTTGCTAAAATTTATGTTTAACTCCAAAATCAATACTTGTGGCACAGTCATGTTCATTTGCAGATATGTAGGAAAATTAAAAAAAAAAACTTGTGCAGCCTGACATGCACGTTTCCAGCTGAAGTTGAACAAGGTGATGCTCTGCCTTCTTATTTTATAAGTAAACAAGTAGCCTTTTCATGGTCTATTTAGTGTCACACTTTCCCTATTTTTGTGGGGTTTTTTTTGTTGGTAATTTCAAAGTTTAAAATGCATTCCAAGCTTAGTGCTGAAGTACTCCCTAGTGTGTTCCTGTGTACAAGAAGGCTGTGATGGAGAGAACATACATGTGTTAGATAAGCTTTGTTCTGATGTGAATTACAGGCCATGAGTTTAATGTTAATGACTCAATATATATAAATAAGTTGTCTGTAAACAGAAACCCACATAAAACAAGCTTATGTGATTATTGGTTAAAGAGAACATTGTGATCAGAGGCTTTCAGGAAAATAGTCTTATATTTACCCTAGGAGCAGTGGTTCAGTATTCACCAATTTGGTGCTTGTGGAGACGTTATAGAACATAACTACCATGATTGAATGAGTAGTCTGTTCTTTATAAACTTCTTGCTAAAATGGTTCTCACTTTGGCCATTGGAAACACTTTCATTTGACTCTTGCATCTTTTTGTCCCTTTTGATATACTGTCATCAGTCTGTCAGGTTTTTTTCTGGTAATGTTTTCTTCATGTTAATTTCTGGTAATTCCTTAATTTCTTGTCCCATTCCTAGAATCGGTCATATCTCCAAGGAGCCCTGGTTCTTTTTCTTGGAGAATGGTTTTGGAAACCAAGATCTGGGCCCTAGGTGTGTTTGTTGCTATTGAGGTGCCATCACTTCTAGGCCCTCTTAGCTGACAGAGTAAGGAGATATGTGTATAAACATGACTTGGTACAGATATACATATATCTATAAATACTTCTATATGTGACCATAATCTATATGAAGCTAAACATGAGTTTAAACTGATGTCTTCAACTCTATTACCATATGGATCATTCGAGCCTCTTCCCTTAATTGTCTATAACCTCCTATTCAACAGCAAAAAACCTAGCTCTCATCAGCTGTCATCCATGTACTTAATTGTTCAATTTGAGTATACATGTAGAGTGGCTTCAGAATTATTAACCTTCAGCCCTGTGGGAAACAACTTTCTCAGACTATGGTGGTTAGGTACAGTTACTATTGTTTTTAGTAGTCCAGTCTCCACTCACCTCCAAAGTTACTTAGCTTGACACTTTTCCTTCCCTTACAGCTTTGAGTAACACTCTTTAAGGTCCTTATTTCATTCTTCCTTCTTCAGACATAAGACGTGGGATTGGGCTAGGAAACAGATCCAGGTGGCAGACATCACACTATACTCAGGATCCCTGATGACTAAGCTATTTTACCCCCTCCTGCTCTATCTCCTGATCAAGGTCCGTGTGTCTTATTCTTTCCTGTACTGCAACTCTTCTCCAGGCACTTCTTCACCTTAGGCAGAAATAGCTTTCTTTTGTGTTGTTTACAGATTGTACCAGATGTACCCAAACATGTTTGAGTCCTAGTTAGATACAAGCTGTGACCCTAGTTCTACATGCTTCATCTCATTTAACTTCACTTAATTCTTATACAAATAGTTCCTAAAATTTATTAAGCACTTTCTATTGTCAGGCATTTTCTAGGAGTATTGGAAGTGTTAACTGGATTAAACCTCAACATCTTATGAGGTGCGTGAACTGTTAATAACCTGCTGTTTTACAGGTAGGAAACAGAAGCTCAGGGGTTAATTTGTTCAAGGTCATACACTTCAAAGTCTGTGCTCTTTCTATTATACAACACTACCTCAAGTTACATAGTACCTAAACCTGAAACTTATGATTAAAAATAATTAATTTTATGTCTTTCTCTTTTCAGAGAACAATTTTTAGGAATTTAAGCCATTGTTGGCCATAGTAAAGCATAAGGCAATCTGGATGGATACTGATGCATTGTATTTCTTGTATAATTTGTCCCACATCTTTCTAAATAGTTCTTGCTGTACCCATGCTCTTTAATCAAGGTAATTGAGCAGAAAAATCCACAAAGAGAAGGAACACTGCAGATGACCAGAAACTGTTCTCCTAGTTCTGTTCCTCCCCCATCCTTAGCCATTTTTGAGATGTTTGTTGAACTGAAATATGTTTGTCTACTGAGCACTTTGCACAGGCACTGTGCTAGACGCTAGTAGGGAATAGAGAAATGTGTCAGGGATAGTTCCACCGTTTGACCTTTCAGCTTGGTGGGGAAGAACAATGTGTATCTAAAATACAATTTTGAGTACTATGGAAAGGAAATACAATTCTGACTTATTAACAAGCCCCACCTGCTCTTTTGGGGGCTTTATCTTCTATGCTAGGCTTGATTCATCTTCACACTAGCATGACTCTCTGGTGATTACCAATGATCTGGGGATCTTGGGAATATTCTGAGACACAGAGGAGGCCAACCTGGGATTCCAAAGTCACCGTGGATCATCCACATTATTGATTATTACAAGTTGGCTCTGGGCCTCTGTAGAGGGTTAGTGCTCCCAGTCCAGCAGAGGCTGGATATGGTGCTTTGTACTTGCCTTCTTTCTGCTTAGCACTCACTGAGGGACAGTCTGAGCTTTTCCTCATTTCCTTTTGGCTCCCAGATCTCCACACCCCCCTATTCAGGTTGGTATTTCCTTGCTTCTTTACCATCCACTTTTTTTCTTCCCACTCTAATTAGTAGGTTGGTGGGAGGTAGCCTCAGAAAAGGGAGGCTTTTCCCTGTAAATGCATTCTTTGCAGCAATCCAGCCATTTGGGCTTTAATTGACTTCAGAGGTCCCCTCAGTGTTTTGTCCTCTGTGCATCAGGAAGTTAATTACTTAATAAACCAAATGGGAGTCTTTCAAAAGTGCAGTGTTAGTTTTTTTCATTCTTTGAGCACAACTTGGGCCAGGCTAGAATACTCCAGTCACCATGAAAACCAGCCTAAGGCAAACATGGGCAGCTGGAGAAGTCTGTGTGGTGTGTGCCACACTTAGGAGTCCTCTTTCATAGTGTGGCCTGTCATAGACCCCCAGGGCCCCTCCCTGAGGGCTGGCCCTCTTTCCATGCCTGACCCTACACTTTGACTCTTTTTTAGTGGTCCTTTCTATCAGAATAGGCTTTGTGTTTCATTTCTAGGAGGTTCTGTTCATTTACTCTGATAAAGCAATTTACAGTAGCATTAACAACAAACACAATGGAATCCAATCCTTAGAGGCATTCTGCTAATTTTGTTGTTGCTGTTCAGTCACTAAGTCGTGTCCGACACTTTGTGACCCCATAGACTGAAGTATGCCAGGCTTCCCTGTCCTTCACTATCTGCCAGAGTTTGCTCAAGCTCATGGCCATTGAGTCGGTGATGCCGACCATCTCATCCTCTGTCGTTCTCTTCTCTTTCTGCCTTCAATCTTTCCCAACATCAGGGTCCTTTTCAATGAGTCAGCTCTTGCTTTATATCAATTCATGAAATCCATCCAACAACCCTGTGAGGTTGATTGTTCTTATGGTAGCCATTACTCAGATGAATAAATCAAGGCCCAGAGAGGTTAAGTGACTTGTCTAAGATCCCACAGCTAGCCATCAGTGTAGCTGTTATTTTAATCTAGGTTGTCTGGCACTGGAGCCCATGCTGTCCGAATCACCAAGTTGTAAGACCCAGTGTATCTTACTAATGATTGATAATGACCTACTGTGGAGACATGTTCGTATACGTTCTGAGTCTTTTCCGAGAGTGCTTGCACATTTATTGAGCATCTACTATGAGCATGATGACATTTTCATCTTAACAGTGACATTTAATGACTTAATTCTTAGGAGTGATGAACATAGGCATCGTGAAAGGACTAAAGGACAATTAAGTGTTAAATTGCCTAGTATTGATTGTAAGTACACCAGTATTTTAGGAGATGGAACTGTGCTAGGGTTGAGTAGGTGAAGATAAAGGAGGGGGAAGGCATTTTTGGCAGGGGGTATTAAAACAGCAAGAAGAGGATTGAAAAGAAGGTGAGAAGGGAGCAATAATGAGATGCACTTGGCTAGCACAGTGGTTTTCAAGTCTCTGTAACTAGGAGTAGAAGCTCCCACACCCTGTGGCCACAGCTCTTCCTGCTATATCTGCTAAGGAATATCTCTAGCAGAGAAGGCATATTGTTTTATAATAATAGGTAACATCTGTTGAGTGCATGGCTCTACAACATTTATGAGAATTACTCTGTTTAATCCTCAAAACAACCTTATGAAACTTGGAAGTGTTAGTCTCCCCACTTTAGCTGAGGAAACAGAGGTTCAGGCATGCTAAGAAGCTTGCCCAAGGTCACAAAGCTAGTAAAAAGCAGGTCTGGAAGATGAACCTGGAGAGCCTGGCTCCTGAGAATGTTACCTTCCTCATAAAGCTATACTTGCTCCGTTTGGGCTGTACTACTTTGGGCAAGCCTCTTGTAACCCCTTGGTAAGCTCCTACCCTTGCTTTGTTAAGCCAGACCTTGTGTTGGCCAAAAAGTTCCTTCAGGTTTGTAAGATGATACAGAAAAGCCCAAACGAACTTTCTGGTCAACTCACTATTTGAAGGGACTACCTTTGTCCTTGGTGCCTATCACCTAGGCCAGAAGCAGACCAAGTAGCCTCTCTGAATTTTTTCCCTCTAGGGCCAAACCTTGGTTTTTGACCCTCAATGTCATCCCTGCTCTTCTGAAATTCAGCACAGAAAAGCAAGACCAAAGAAAGTAGGGCCCTCTCTCCTTAAGTTTAGAGCAGGTCTGGCGTTATTTGTTGTTGTTAGGTTTCTTTACCTTGGGCTCAACCATGATCCTGTTAGGCTTTACAAGTAATAGAGTCCTTGTTAGATGCTTGAAGAGGAAGACTTATTTTTCAGAGAAAGAAGTAATGGAAAGAGCACTTTTCTTTGTCTATATTATATATAGAATTTTTTACATATAAAATTTTTTCTTATCCTCCACCAGGTGCTATACCTCCTAACCTGGTGTACATATTGGGTTCTTGGAGGCCGTTTTTATCCTCAGCCTTCACAAGAACTTCTTTATTGTAGACTTGGAGAGAGAGGCTTGTGCTTTCCTTTGGTGGTTGGGCAAAGCCATTACTACACCACAATTTGTTGCTCTGGTTTTGTTTTTCCCCACCATGCGGCATGTGGTATCCCAGCTCCCTGACCAGGGACCAAACCAGCGTCCCATGCACTGGAAGCACGGAGTTTCAACCGCTGGACCATCAGGGAAGACTCTGTTGCTCTGTTTACCCTGGAGGGTTAACAGTCCAGCCTGTAGTCATCCAGGAGTATTGCTCTTCTTTCATTAACGAACTCAGTGGAGAGTCCCAGTCCTACCTCTGCATCTGCATGGAACTGCCTTTCTGATCCTTGCCAGCTGGGCCCAGTGAAATGGGAGTTAAGGCTCTTAGAACTTCTGTGACTGTCTCTTTCACATGTGCCCCCTCCCCTCGAGATTCGGAAACTGGTTCACACAGGAAGTTATTTCCATTGAATTTACCAAACTACAGCAGAAAGCAGCCTTGTATTTTCTCTCTCACCTCTTTTCCACACAGCTATGTTAGAACATCCTTGGCAGAGAGGATTTAAAAAAACTTTTCATTAGAAGATAATTGCTTTGTGATGTGTGTGGGTTTCTGCCGTACATCAACATGAATCAGCCATAGGTATACACATGTCCCCTACCTCTTAAACCTCCCTCCCACCGCATCCCACCCTTCTAGGTTGTCACAGAGCATGGGGTTGAGCACCTGCCTCATACAGCAAATTTCCACTGGCTATTTTACACGTGGTAATGTATGTTTCCAGGCCACTGGCAGAGAGGATTTAACAATGTATTCATTGCCCCAAGTTGGCCCCCACCCAGAAAAGGTCAAGACTAAAAACATCCTATTCTTAAGTGTATCCCTGTTCTCAATAAGAATTTCAAGTTCTAAGAAATAGCAACAAAGTCTTAACACCCCCCAATCCTCCCTTCCTTGTTTACACAGAAATAGGCTTTATTTAGCAGTCTGTAGGTGGCCATTACAAATCCTTAAGCAGCTGGATAACAGTGGTGTTCCCGGAGGGTTGATCTGGCCAGACTGGCTGATATTTTGCAGGCTGTGTGGTTGGTCTGTCATTACTCCTTGCCTCTGCTTTTGAGGTGTGAGAGAGCCACAGACCGTAGGTGAAGGAACCAGTATGGCCGTGTTCCCATAAAACTAAAGCTACAGAGCCAGGTGGTGGGCTGGATTTGGTTCATGGGCTGGAGTTTGCCAGCTCCTGGCACAGTAG
Source organism: Cervus canadensis (assembly GCF_019320065.1). Taxonomy (NCBI): domain Eukaryota; kingdom Metazoa; phylum Chordata; class Mammalia; order Artiodactyla; family Cervidae; genus Cervus; species Cervus canadensis. The sequence goes on from NC_057419.1 coordinate 119,876,971, forward strand.
GAACTGAGTTGAAGAGTTTCTCTGTCAGTCTCACCAATCAGCCAAGTCTTGCCTTGGAAAGGGGAATGAAGGGTTGCAGAGAGGCCACATGGGTTTCCCTTGTGGAAACTTCCACAACGAAACTGAAACCTGGGACACTTCCTTCTTCTGATGGGGACCATTGACAGACTGGAAGGTAAGTTGGAAGAGAATGTTTGTGGAGAGAGCCTTATCTTTCGAGATAAGGTGGAGCTGGAGGTGAAAGTGGCAAAAACTAAAAGAGATTCTCCACCCTTACCAGCACAGCTTAGCACTGCATGTAGGAGGTGTGAAGTGGGAATCTGGGATACCCTTGTAGGTAGGATGCAGTGAGTGAGTCATCTCCTTGGAGGTGAAATTTTGGCAGTGGAGGGGTCTACGGAGTGTGGCCTGGAAAAGAGTGAAGTCATCAAGGCAAAATACTTGGAACATTCAGTTTAAGGTCTGTAGAATTATAAGATGACAGAGGCATAGAAGAAAGATGGGAAAAGTAGAATGGGGAGGAGACAGTGTCGGTAAGTGGCCATGCCTTACTTACTATGATGCTTGGCCTCCTGACAGGCATACCAGAAACAGACTGCTTACTCCCAGTTAACTACAAAACAGAAAGCTCAGATCCTCCTGAATCAATTGAGTGGAGGGAGACAAGAAGCTTCAGGGAGTCTGTGGACCTTCCAAACAGACCCAAGGTTGGTCCCTTTAAGGCTTCCCCCTTGGTGCTGCCTGCAACTTCAGACAAGATCAAGGGAGATATTAATAGCACTATGTCAGCTGCCCCAAATTCTATCTAACAATCCCCAACACTAAAAACTTCAAAGCCCTGAATTTCACATTGGTGTTGGTTTAGATGCTAAGTTGTGTCCAACTCTTGTGACCCCATGGACTGTAGCCTGTTAGCCGCCTCTATCTGTCGGATTCTCCAGGCAAGAATATTGGAGTGGGTTGTCATTTCCTACTCCAGGGAATCTTCCCAACCCAGGAATCTGCGTTTCAGGTGGATACTTTACCGATTGAGCTACTAGGGAAGATTCATATTATTGTATCACAACTCAAAGAATCTAGTCACTCGGTTTCAAGCCTTGGACTGCAGTTCTAGCTAAGACATATAACAGAGGAGGAATCTTCCTAAACAAAACAAAGCTGAGCCTATTAACTACTGTCATATGCTAGAGATCAGTTAATGCTCATACTAGCTTGTTTTGAGGTGAGCCATTCCTGAGTCTGGGCTTTCAAGGTGGTGCTAGTGGTAAAGAACCTGTCTGCCAATGCAGGAGATGCAAGAGATGTGGGTTCTATCCCTCAGGTCGGGAAGATCCCCTGGAGGAGGAAAAGGCATCCTACTCCAGTATTCTGGGAGTTCTGAAGCTCATGGAATCCTACTGCCTTTGTAGTCCAAGTGTTCTTAGAGTGCTTCTCCTGACTCTGGAGCTCACCTTGCTCTTTCATAAGGCTAATTCCCTGTAGGACCCCAGACACCAAAAACAATTCTCTTTAGGTACAAATCATGGCCCCAGACCCAAACCTGAGGATCCCAGATGAAGCCACATGTAAGGCTTCAAAGACCAATGCTGATAAGGCCGACCAAAAACTCTGGCCTCTTGATATACTGGATTGGCCAAAAGTTTCATCTGGCTTTTTCTGCAAGATGTTGTGGGAAAACCCAAATGAAAGTTTTGGCCAACCCAATAGTGTTTTAGTCCCCACAAACAGCACTTTCTGTGTTTATCCCCTAAGTTTTCCAGGCCATGTTGGAGATTGGTGAGACTAATCTGTTTACCCGTATACCCTGCTTATCTCTAACCAATTGACAACAAACATAAGGAATTAATTGGAGATCAATGTTGTACCTTTTACTACTTCTTGTTGGTGATAATAACAAAAACTTTATTAATGCTTTGCTAGATATTTTGTGTCATGCTGTCCCTTATAGCAACCCTATGAAGATGATATTAATATTCCCATGTTATATAGGAAAAGATTAAGGGATAGAAATATTAAATAGCTTATCCAAGATTACTCAGTAGATGGCAGAGCCAACGTAACAACCTCAGGACCTAAGTCCACATATTCTGTTATACCTCTGCCAGTATCTAAAACAACATTATCTGTTAAAGAATGGACCAAGGGATATGGTTTAGGCATGAGAAAGAACGGGGCTTACAAATGTCCCAAATTAGCTATAGGTTTTGAAGCTGAAGAATGGAAGACTTCTTTTGCAGTTGAGAGTCCCCAGCCAAATAGGCTTACACAATGGAGTCTAGAAGCTGGGCAAGTGATTGAGAGAAAAGCAGACAGGCCCACATTATCTTTTCAATGAAGTGACCTTAAGCTTTTTGGTTTATGTTGCTCAATTAATGCTTGTGACTTCTACTTTGAAGAGGAGTAAATGTGGGATTCTAATATTGTTCCCTCTTTAGCACAGGAGCAGTAGCCTCCCCTCCACCCCTTTCAGGGAGATAGGAGGCAGGACCTAGTCGATACAAAGGGAATGTTACAGAGTCGGTACCCCAGGCATGTTGACCGTGGCCTATTTAAATGCACAAGACAAAGTATTTCTCCTCCATCTTCCAGAATCTCTCTCTCAGCACAGCTTGTTAACTACTCTGATTTGCAGTGCTTCAGCCTCTCCTATTTTGGTTCTCTGTCCTGTCTCTTGTAGAAGAAGAACCAGACAATAAGAAAGTAATGTTGAGTAGGTGCCAAGAAGAAAATAAAACATGGTAATGGGAGAGAGAATGGCTGAGGGATTGGGAAATATTGGTAGAAAAGCCATTAGAAAAGGAGGTGACATTTGGGCTGAAACCTGAGTGGTGGCAAGGCAAAGAAATAGGAGAAGAGGGTCCCAGATGGGAGGAAGAGCAGGTGCACAGACTCTGGACTGGGAATGAGTTGGCAAGTCTAAAGAACGTAAAGAAGGTCATTGTGGATGAAGCTAGTGATGGGGTGGGGGCAGTGAGTGTATGGGGTGACGTGGGCCATGATATGCAGCTTGGATTGTGTTCCAAGAACAGTGGGAAGTCCTTGCTGGCTTTACCAGTTGGCTCCTGCAGTTTGCCTTTGGGCCCCCTGTGTCCCTCATCCTGCTTCTTTCTAGAGTGAATGACGCCCAGTTTTCCCTGTCCCAGAGGAATGCTTGGATCTCGGGTGGTCTAGAACCATCCATTTTGTGCTGTCACTGCCCCTCCCCAGTTTCACCTCCCTCTGTCCTGGCTCTGAGTGAGAACCCCTCATCATTCTTAACAGAGGGGCCCAGCTGGAACTGGGGGATCAGATCAGAAAAAGGCACCCCCTCTGAGATGGAAAACAACAGGAATCTTCCTGGAGTGGATCAGTGCCATCTCTTGTAGCAGCATCTCAAGACAGGAGCGAAGGTACAACCATGGGTGCGGTTGTGTCCAAGGCCAGGTAGGGCAGCGTCCCCAGGAAGGTGTCCACCTCGGAGGGAATTCACAGCACAGACCCTGCAGACAGCATCCATCATTTCAGCCTGTGTTTCATGAGGAGACAGCAGGATGATGGAAGCTTTCGGTGTCTAAGAAGGAGTTTTGAAAAAGGTGTTAGAGACTGAGATTTCTCCACGTGTCCAAGGCACAGAGACCACATGTGGGGCTCTGAGTCCTTAGAGAGTATCTGTAGTGTAGTAAGGATTTGTTTTTGATTCCACTGGAGTGGGGTAAAACTGCCTGTAGAACTCTCTAGCTCTTTTTTTTTAAATTCTATGTGCACCAAACTGCCATCTTATTGCCAATTGTATCATGTTCTGTGGTTCACAAAATGTTTTTCAGATATCCTAAAAATAAAATAATGATAAGTGGTGAACACTATTCTTTATACAGATCAGAAAACTCAGGCCCAAAGAATCAAGTTACATGAAGCCATGAACCTAGATTTAAATGAATGTAGTTTATCTTTGTTTTCTCTTCTTTTGAGTTGTTTAATGAGTTCAGTTTCCTTCCTGGAGAGCAGGCTTGTGGGCCCAAGTATTCTGGCTGTTAGGTCTATCCCACTGTCTGTCCCTCTAAGTTGGTGGTCCAGGTTATTGGTCTGTTTGTTTGAATTTGGCTACTGTGAACCAGTCCCTGGAGGCTGGGGAGGTTGACGAAACAAAGGTGCTGTAGGGTGCCAGACCCTGGATTGTGGTGACCACACCAAGGTGCAGACACCCTCATAAGGCCTGGCTGGAAAATAGTCTGCTGACCTTTCCCAAACTCTTAACAAGATCATTCTGTTGTTTCCACTTGGTTTTCAAGATGCTTGAAAAAGAGCAAACAACTCTTAACTTCACTTAGCCCTTTTGCCAGCTGGAGATGCAGCATGGCATGGGAAGCTGATTAAAATGAGGTGGTGCTTTATAAACCAGAAGCCAATTGACCTTAACTGTGTTTCTTCCAGCTTTTATATGTCACTGCTGAAACTGTAGGTAAGTGATTTGCTGGTCTCAGCTCTGGAGAGGTTTTATATATTGTTCATGTGGTCATAATTCTCACCCATTTTCCTTTCATACTTCTCAGTTAGGGGAATAATTACTGCCTTGGGTTCCTGCTTTTGGGGTATTATTGTGTGATTCATTGAAAAGCCAGATCTGTCTGTCCTTCCTTCTTCCTTCCTTCCTTTCTCCTTTTAACATCTCTTTGTTTAGAAGAAAGAAATCAATTTTTGAATTGATTTCAAATTGCATTTGAATTTGGAAAATTAAAACAGATGAACAGCAAAATACCATTATTTTTAGAGCTCATAAGACAAAGCCTGGCTGACTGGGGGTTTTGACTATTGGTTCTTATAACAAATGGCTCCTTTAAGATGGCACCAAAGTCAATACTAATGGTTATTATGATTAAGTACAGCTCCCTTGGCGTCAGTTCCCTGCTCTCTGGCCTCCCTCCCTTCCCTGCAGTACACACACATGGACTCTGTAAAGTCAAACGTCCCTGAGATGCACAGGGCCAAGGAGAGAAAGTTTGTAGCTGGCCCTTCTACCTACTTTTGTCTTCTCTCTGCCTAACGACTCAGTGTAGTGGCTCTACCAGGGCCTCCACTTCAGTTGCCCCCCACCCCTTGGCTTGCACTCACCCTCTAAATGTCATTTGAGCTTAAAGCATTTCAGGACATTCTAAGATTCTCCTTCCATCTCCCCTTTTCTTGAGATCACCTATCCTGGGCCCACCCTTTTAAGGAGCCTGCTGTCTGCCAGGTAACCATGGGTCAAATGTTGCAGTAAAGTTTCATAATGGTTTTCAATATATTTTGTGTCTGAGATAACATTCAGCCAAGAGTATGACTGGTTTGATTTTTCAGGAGATTTTGTGGTGGATGTCCTAGAGAAAGCAGAGATACTTCTTTAGGTGCCTCACATAATAATTCATGTTTGTACAGGACTCTATGTTGTACCAATTACTCTCACATTCATTTTAGTGTTTTCTTCCAAAGAGTATTTTGAGGTAGGTGAAGTTATTTTTTCATATCAAAAATGAAGAAACTGAGGCTCAGAGATTAGGCAGTTTGTCTGATGTTATGCAGCTAGTAAATGGCTAAGCTAACACTGGAACCCAGATCACTTGATGTGAAATTTCCTGGGTTTTTGGCTTTGCTACACTGTCTCACAATCATTTATCTCAATTTTTGAGAACTAATTTTGCATGGTCCTTTGGGGATACAGTGAATGAAACAGACATAGTCATATCTTCACTGGAGCTTATTATGTTCAAGTATATGGAAACAGACAAAATACAGGTAAATATATTTTTTAAGTTGCAAATGAAAGAAGTCAGAGGTAAGGAATATCGGTGGAGGAGCTTCTCTACATAGGTCTCTTTGGAGTCAGGTGACATTTAGGCTGAGGCCTGGGGATCAAGAAAAAGCTAGTAAGGAGGGGTGGAATCCAGGCAGAGGATGTGTAAAGAGGCCTCGAGGCATATTCATAGCATACAAAGGGTGGCTGCACCCCTTCCATGTCCTCAGGAGCCACATTTTGTACATGCATTTAGAGCTTGATGAAGTCTCATCAGGCATTATAACACCATCATGCCAACATATGCCACATATACCAATTCCCTTACACACGGGGGGCTCATTTGCTTTTTTACTTTAAGAAGGAGCTTTAGCAACTAGGCTGACTTTTTTTCCTTCACTAAAACTTCACAAGGTTTGCTGTTGAATTTGGGCATTTCTCCCAAGCTGCATCTTTAGCCTCACTTGTCATTTTCACAGATACTGTGTCCCAAGTATGAGATTGTGGTTGGCACGGGCAAACCCATCTTCACTATTGGAGACACGGCTCATGAAGCTGCACTGACAGGGGCCCAGAAGGACGTGACCAGCTGGAATTTTGTGTGTGAAAACCAGCATAGTGAAAAACAGATTTGTGTGTTCTGGGTTTGTAAGGAGAGGACTTGGCCATCTTTTGCCAATGGGATTCTATCCCACTAAGATGGATGGGTGCCTTATACTTTGGAGGTGCTCAATATGGTGATAGTGCATGGATATTAGGTCACCTGCCTCCCTGACTCACTCACTGGTAGCCTTTTTTTCCAGATATTTCTAAACCACATTTTTTGTTAAACTTAAATTTTTTATTTTTAACATTCAAAAAAATTGTTTTGGCTGCACACCATGTGGGAACGTAGTTACCCAACCAGGGATCGAACCCATGTCCCCTGCATTAGAAGTGCAGAGTCTTAACCACTGGACCTCAAGGGAAGTCCCTAAACCACTCATTTAATTAAGCTTTGGCTGTGTGTCCCTCCTTGTGCCAGGCCTTGTGGTATATGTAGAAGTATCGCTATCATAGTTCCTGCCTCTGAGGAGGCTGTAGTCTAAAGTAGACAAAATATAAACACTTTTGACAAGTAGAAAAGTCAAATATCCTTTAAAATGTGAGGTGTTGGCATGGACAGGTGCAGTCGGAGTTCAGGAAAGAAGAGGGCATTTCTGGAAGCTGTCTGATTGGACAAGAGGTTTGATGAGTGGTAGGAGTTGGATTTGTAGAGAGCAAATACCAAAGGACATCCCAGGAGACCAGCGTTGCTGTGCCCCAGTTACAGTTGGCTCTTTGGATGTGGGGTCTTTGTTGCTGCATGTACAGACTAACTCACAGATACAGATGGTTGCAGGAGGGAGATGTACCTGCTGTTGTGCTGAGAGAGCCCCAAGGCAAGAAGTGAGAAGTGCTCTTGGTTTCCATTTTACTCATCCTCCTCAGGTTCTAAATTGCATTTTGAGACTTTCCTTTTCCACTGCAGTATTTTTGGGGCTTACCTGGTAGCTCAGATGGTAAAGAATCCGCCTGCAATGCAGCAGTCGCAAGTTCGATCCCTGGGTCGGGAATGGCAACTCACTCTTGTGTTCTTGCCTGGAGAATTCTATGGACAGGGGAGCCTGGCGTCTACAGTCCAGAGGGTCGCAAAGAGTCCGACACAACTGAGCGACTGACACTTTTACTTTTAACTTTCCCGCTTCATGGATGCCCTGAAAGTTTGTGCTGACATTAATCTAGATACAAGGATGGGTGCTGGGGTTGTGTGTGTGTTGGAGGAAAGATGTGCTTGGCATTGAAGCAGATCACTTTCTTCACAGTGGATGTTTCCCAAGGATGTCCATGAACTTTATCCTTCAGTAGTGGCCCTGGTCTGAGCAGAGGGGTGGAGTTGGAATGAACATGATTCATGTTGGGGTTGGGGAGGGGACAGTCACAGGTAGAGAGACTTGGAGAGCAACTGAGAACACTACCCAGAAGCCTTAGAGCCCGCACCAACACCATGGGGCTGCAGAAGGAGCAGAGATGTGGTCCCCACTCTCACAAACCATCTGGTTAGTGTGGCTGCAAAGTCAGTGCACAAATGGAAACAGCATCAGATGGCAGGAGCAGCAGACATATTCCGTGTAGCTCCATAGGAAATCTAGGGAGGCAGATGGGGATGGGGTAAGAGGATGGCCTTTTAACCACGAGAGCTGTTCAACAGCAGAAGGCCTGCCACGTCATGGTGTGCAGAGCTTCCTCCCATTAGAGGTGTTCAAAGGTGGGTTGCCTCTCTGCCAGGATGTTGCGATCCAGTGTAGTCGGTGTGCCTGCAAACCTCCTTTGCCTCCCTCCCTGAGTCGGGAATTTGCAGCTCTGTGCCTTTTTAATGACCTTGCACTTGGAGGACCATGTAAGCCACCCGCCGTGACAGCCAAGGCTGGAGCAGCAGGTTGGAAGGGCACAGTAAACTCAGAATGAGTCCCCCAGCTCCACAGCAGGGCCTGTGTCTGGTCAGGAAGAAAGGCGGCACCGTCTGGGATGCTTCAGGGCTGCTCTGGGAAAGTGGTTTCAGCCTCTGCCCTTCATAGGCAAGTGTCAGCCAATCGTGTGGCTAGTCAGCTCACCCTGGGAGGTGCCTTTATGCCCAAAGCTCCAGGAAGCCCTAGAACTAAAACATAGCCTGAGGGAATCAGCTGCCGGTTTGGCTCTGCAAACATTCTCATCCAGCTAATGAGGAAGGCATGATGGAAAGCAGTGGAGGGAAATTAAAAAAAACAGAGGCGGCAGCTCAGAGCCTAGCAACCTCCCACCCACTCTGGTAAAAGCTGAGGCCTGGGCTCCACACTCCTGGGAGGAAAAGGAGACTCAGAACACTGGATTGAGTCTTCAGAACTGAAATCCGGGGCGCCTCTGCCCCAGGCTTGGAAAGATTCTCCTTAATGGTCTTCCGGGACTAGGGGTCTGTGGAAAGCAAAAACTACTTCCCAGCCCTTTGCTAATCTGCAGTGAAATTCATGGCACTAGGCTGTCTGAGCTCCCTTAAAGGAAGATAAGCTCTTACTCAAGTGTCCTAGAGGTCTCCAGAGGAATGGTAAGGAGGCTGAGAAGCCAGAAAAGTCTGTTTCTGCTGATGCAGTTTTTAGCCAAGGTCTGGTTCTGCACCAGGTCTAAAGGAATGATCCCAATGATTCATATCCATGGCTGGTCCAATTTAAAATTTCCATCACCGACAGAAACCTCAAGGGACTCACTTGGGGCTTAAGTGGGGAACCGGACTCTGAAATCACTCTGAAAGCAAGGGATCTGACATCTATCAAGACCCTGCTGTACATCTGACTTAAAGGTTGGGTATATCCTGGCCCATCTGAGCAATAATTTATACCTTTCTGGCTCTGCCATTTGTCACACATTTGCTTTCCTTCATGCTCCACCTCTTGGGGAGAATGTGTTTAGTATGTGTGTGTCTGTCTGAAGTACGATGGCCTTCTATTTGCCCTCAATAGTTAACTGCCCCAGAACTTGACTTCCAACAACCAAGTGCTTTGGCTTGAACAGTCGATGGTGTCTGCTTTGGCCTCAGTTTCTCTGGCAGAGGATCTTATAGATCAGCGGGCCCCAGTCTTTTTGGTACCAAGGACCAGTTTCGCAGAAGACAGTTTTTCCATGGACTAGGAAAGGGGGTGTGATTCAAGTGTGTTACATTTATTGTGCACTTTGTTGCTAACCTAATGCCACTGCTGATCTGACAGGTGCTAGTGCGCTGCCTGGAGGGTGGGTGAAAGTGAAAGCATTAGTCACTCAGTCTTGTCCGGCTCTCTGCAACCCCATGGACTGTAGCCTACCAGGCTCTTCTGTCCATGGAATTCTCCAGGCAAGAGGACTGGAGTGGGTTGCCATGCCCTTTTCCAGGGGATCTTCCCAACCCTTCCCAACCCCAGACTTGGGTCTCCTGCATTGTGGGCAGATTCTTTACCATCTGAGCCACCAGGTAAGCCTGGAGGTTGGGGACCCTTGTTATAAATTGCCAGGGCATCCAAGATCATTTTGGAATTGTTCTGGACCACTGAGGTCTGCCTCTGCTCCAGCTGACTTGGGATAACCCTTTTATTCACTCCTAAATAAAGGGACTTGACAGATACCTGCTCAGGGCCTGGTGTGGCCCCGTGAGCTCTTACAGCAAGTTACTTAAATCTTCACTATGCCTGGGAAGTGCACACGTGCACATCTGCAGTTTTGTTAAACTTTTTGCAGGATTTAAAAATCCAAGGCTCCAAAGACTCTGACATGTACACCCCCTTGGCATCCTCATCATTTGGGACTCTCCCTTTTCTCTCCTCTTTTCTCCTTGCTGAAATATGTTTCTAATCTTCTAACACATCGGTGTTTCCTGCTTCAGTGGTCCCGGTGGAGTCACTCATTCTGTATTTAATGTATTCTGCGCTTTAAATGGGCCTGTTAATTACTCCCTCCTCACTCTGAATTTACTAATTTATTGATCAAATTTCTTTTTGTGTGTGTGAGTTTTATTTTCCATGTGCAAAGAATTTATTTGGATCGATTGTATTGACCCCCCCCCTCCTCTGCCTCCCAGGATACTTTCCCAAACTTTAATTAAGTCTCTGGGAAGTCTTTTTGCTTAAAGAGGAGCCTCTTGCTTCCTCATTCTGTGAGGATGAATAGCAATCTGAAGACTCCAGGCTAAGGTGAGTCGCACCACATTCTCAAGCAGGTGGATAGCTGAAAGGATAATTAGAGTGGAGAATTAGGGCAGGGGCTCTTGAAAGTGTGGTCCCCAGACCAGAACCACCTGGGAACTAGTTAGAAAAGCAGATTCCTAGACTCCATTTTAGAGCTACCGAATTGGAAACTCTGGGGGTGGGGCCCAACAACCTGTGTTTTAACAAGTCCTTCAGGGGATTCTGACACCTACTAGAAATGGACAACCACGGCCCTAGGGCAGGGTTTCTCAAGCGAGGCACTACTGACATTTTGAGCCAAATGATTCTTTGTTGTGGGGCTGTCCTGCGCATTCTCTGCTGTTCAGCTGCCCACTGGCCTCTGATCACTGGATGCCCCAGTGGCATCCCCTAGTTGCAACAACTAAAAATGTCTCCAGACACTGCCAGATGTCACCAGGGAGACAAATCATTCCCATTTGTGGACCACTGAACTAAGGGTTCAAATAGCTTACCTTTCCCTCTCTAGAACTGTCTCTTTATTTCACTTGGGGGTTAACACATCACATAAAAGTAACTAAGAGTAAGTCTGCACTTCATGGCCTCTAGCATGCTGCCTCGTTTAATGTTTCATATGTATATTTCCTATCCCCAAATATTCTGTCTCGGGCTAGGCAGATAATAAGCTCAACGCCTGATTTGTTTTAACAGTTTGTTTAGCCACCCAGGATTAATGCTCCAGCTCCTGACCTTGGTACAAAATCTAACTTTTCCAAAGAGTGATCTGATTTTTCCTGTCTCCCAGAGAGTGAGTTGGTGGGGGATTTAGACAGTGGCATCACTCAGGAGGGGAATGGGGGAGGGGAGCAGTAGCAGAAGCTGCTGCCTACCCCTCCCTGCTAAGAGCACCCTAAATACCTAAGTGCCCTTTCGAGGAGAACAGAGGGACTTACAATTTGGCCTGGAGTTAACAGTCTTGGCTGAATGAGTTAACCTCTGGACAGAAGTCTTCCTTTCTGTTCCAACTTCCTTCCTCTTTGCAAATCTTTCTCTCTTTCATAACAGGTCCATGGCAAGCCTGTCTTCACTCCCCTAACCTGGATGACTTCATTTCCACTCCTCGTGAAGCATGAAAGCAAGTTTAGTTGCTCAGTTGTGTCCAACTCTTTGCAACTCCATGAACTGTAGCCCACAGGACTCCTGTCCATGGGATTTTCCAGGCAAGAATGCAGACTGAAAGAGGCACTGGATGCATGGTTATGCCACTGTCAGCTCCAGCATCCACCAGTCAGAGCGGCCGTCATGAGAACCTGCTTCCCACTGCAGAAATGGGCCAGAACACTTTGCTTTTTTCCAAAGGCCAGTCTGGGAGATGGAGTATCTGCCTGTTAGAAGTACCCACAAGCCCACAGGGCATTCTCCCCCACACTGAGGCCAGGTGGCCAATGAAGAGGCAGCCAGTTGTGAACTTTCCATGGTGCCAATCTAGCCGGGCCCTAAAATATGACTGGGATAAACCAGCAGTGTAGTGCTAATTTCTTAAGGTTTTCATTCTTGGCTTCTTGTAACTAGGGACATAAAAATTGGTTCTGCTCCTTTCAAAGTAGACAACATCCTTGTATGAAAATGAACCCCCCCCCAAAAAAAAAGAAAAAAGAAAATGAAAAAACCCAAACACCGCCGCCGCAAACTTGCTTTACAGTCAGTCAGTCGGCGGAAATGTTGACTTCTAATCAGTGCAGATAATAGCAACAGAAGATGCACTGACCAAACGTGAATCCCTTTCATATGACTTTTAAGAATTTGTTTAGTTCAGAAATTTGCAAAAGGAAAAATGGAGAGTGAGAATGAAGTAGAAAACATGCTGCTATAATAGCCTTGGCCCCCGGCGTAATCAGTGACTCTTTTTTATTAATAGCAAATCAGTTTTGCCCCACCTCCACTAAATTAAACAAATATTTTAAAAATGTGCACAAAGAATCCCTGTGAACCAATTTTACAGGAAGCACCTAAAAATGCATTGCATTCATTGCTCAGGGGATTAAGCCTTTTGGCCCCATTCTACCTTCTCAGTGCCTGCGTCATGCCTTGTTTTGCGTGCCTCTGTGTTTTAAGCGACCCTTGAGTTCCTGTCTTGAGTCTCCCTTCTCACACTACTTTCTTTAGACTTGGTAGCCTGGTTCCCATAGAAGCTGCCAGTAGGAATTGCCCCACTCTCCCACCTTCAGGAATTCTGCTGGCATGCACCCAGAACAGCAATGGAGCTCGGTTCCAAACTCAGGTGTGCATAAAAGATAGCTTTCTTGATTTAAGTTGTTGTGGGGAAAAAGAGTGCAGTCTCAGTTTTTAATTAAGTCTTGGTCATTTGTAAGAAGTGTGTTGCTACTATAAGAAGGAAGTGAAGAAGTAACTCATTAGCCAGAAACTCAAGCCCATCCCTGGCCCTTACATTCAAATCACAGGCTTTGTTTTACATATGAGTACAGCCTAAGAGTCCTTCCTAAGAATTGTCTTGTAGTAGCAGGGGATGAAAGTTCTTGTGGTCTTTGGATGGAGATGGTGAGACCTTGTGACATTCAGCAGGGCGTAAGAAGTCATAAGTTAGTGAACTTCCAAAAGGCTATTTAAAAGAGGCTGTTAACCTGAATTTGAAAGGGAAGAAACATTGTTTGTCTAGTGAAATATTAGGGATCATTCTGCCCACACTTTCTCTTCTAATTGCTGACTTGGGACAGTGCCTTTTTTTTTTTTTTCATTTATTTTTATTAGTTGGAGGCTAACCATTTCACAACATTGCAGTGGGTTTTGTCATACATTGACAGGAATCAGCCATGGAGTTACATGTGTTCCACATCCCGATCCCCCCTCCCACCTCCCTCTCCACCTGATTCCTCTGGGTCTTCCCAGTGCACCAGGCCCGAGCACTTGTCTCATGCATCCCACCTGGGCTGGGGATCTGTTTCACTATAGATAATGTTCATGCTGTTCTCTCTAAACATCCCACCCTCACCTTCTCCCACAGAGTCCAAAAGTCTGTTCTGTACACCTGTGTCTCTTTTTCTGTTTTGCATATAGGGTTATCATTACCATCTTTCTAAATTCCATATATATGTGTTAGTATACTGTAATGTTCTTTATCTTTCTGGCTTACTTCACTCTGTATAATGGGCTCCAGTTTCATCCATCTCATTAGAACTGATTCAAATGAATTCTTTTTAATGGCTTAGTAATATTCCATGGTGTATATGTACCACAGCTTCCTTATCCATTCATCTGCTGATGGACATCTAGGTTGCTTCCATGTCCTGGCTATCATAAACAGTGCTGCGATGAACATTGGGGTGCACATGTCTCTTTCAGATCTGGTTTCCTCAGTGTTGGACAAACTGAACGTCAACATACAGGCTGCCCAAGGTCACACCTAACACATAGACCCATCTCAAAACTCATTACTGGGCACTCCATTGCACTCCAGAGAGAAGAAATCTAGTTCCATGCACCAGAACACCGACACAAGCTTCCCTAAACAGGAAACCTTGACAAACCAATCATCCAACCCAATACACTGGGTAAAACCTCCACAATAAAAAGGAACCACAGACCTCCAGAATACAGAAAGCCCACTCCAGACACAGCAATCTAAACAAGATGAAAAGGCAGAGAAATACCTAACAGGTAAAGGAACATGAAAAATGCCCACCAAGTCAAACAAAAGAGGAGGAGATAGGGAATCTACCTGAAAAAGAATTTAGAATAATGATAATGATCCAAAATCTTGAAAACAAAATGGAGTTATAGATAAATAGCTTGGAGACAAAAATTGAGAACATGCAAGAAATGTTTAATAAAGACCTAGAAGAAATAAAAAAGTCAATTAAAAATGAATAATGCAATAAATGAGCTCAAAAACACTCTGGAGGGAATCAAGAGTAGAATAACAGAGGCAGAAGATAGGATAAGTGAGGTAGAAGATAAAATGGTGGAAATAAATGATGCAGAGAGGAAAAAAGAAAAAAGAATCAAAAGAAATGAGGACAACCTCAGGGACCTCTGGGACAATGTGAAACGCCCCAACATTCGAAACATAGGAGTCCCAGAAGAAGAAGACAAAAAGAAAGGCCATGAGAAAATACTTGAGGAGATAATAGCTGAAAACTTCCCTAAAATGGGGAAGGAAATAGCCACCCAAGTCCAAGAAACCCAGAGAGTCCCAAACAGGATAAACCCAAGGCGAAACACCCCAAGACACGTATTAATCAAATTAACAAAGATCAAACACAAAGAACAAATATTAAAAGCAGCAAGGGAGAAACAACAAATAACACACAAAGGGATTCCCATAAGGATAACAGCTGATCTATCAATAGAAACCCTCCAGGCCAGAAGGGAATGGCAGGATATACTTAAAGTAATGAAAGAGAATAACCTACAACCTAGATTACTGTACCCAGCAAGGATCTCATTCAGATATGAAGGAGAATTCAAAAGCTTTACAGACAAGCAAAAGCTGAGAGAATTCAGCACCACCAAACCAGCCCTTCAACAAATGCTAAAGGATCTTCTCTAGACGGGAAATGCAGAAAGGTTGTATAAATGTGAACCCAAAACAACACCTTTTTCTCAAGTGCACACGGAACCTTCTCCAGAATAGATCACATCCTGGGCCATAAATCTAGTCTTGGAAAATTCAAAAAAATTGAAATCATTCCAGTCATCTTTTCTGACCACAGTGCAGTAAGATTAGATCTCAATTACAGGGACAGTGCCTTTTAATGGAGCAGCTAGTTTCTTCCTCATATTCTCTCATCTGTGGATTGTGAGTCCACACATTTTAAAAAATAATTTTATTTATTTCTTTATTTTGGCTGTGCTGGTTCTTTACGGCTGCATGGGCTTTTCTCTAGTTGTGGAGAGTGGGGGGCTAATCTTTGTTGTGGTTTCTCTTATTGCAGAGCACAGGCTCAATAGTTGTGGTGCATGGGCTTAGATGCTCTGTGGCATGTGGGATCTTCCCTGACCAGGGATTGAACCTTTGTCTCCTGCATTGGCAGGTGGATTCTTTATCGCTGAGCCACCAGGGAAGCCCTGAGTTCACATATTTTTACTTGTACATGAACTTGGCTATGAGTATGCTTCATCAAGGATTACCCTTGTTCATCCTTACTGTAAGAGATGCTCAGGGGAGATGCACAAGGTGGAAGTAGGTATGGAAGCTCTTCCTGGTGTATGATGGCAAACTACAGTGGTGAGCTAGGTGAATGAGGTTAAGACTTTGGTTGGTATTAATTAGCTTAGTTGTTTCCCAGTTTGTGTAATGAGCCCTGAGGTTACCTGCCCATGCATTTCTGAGACTTCACTGTAGTCTTCACTTCGGCGAGCTGTGGATGCCAAGAATGACTCCCTTTTCCTTTCTAGGCTAATAGTGCCACTGGCTTTGGACACCTAGGGGTTTCCATATGGGCCCTGAGATCTTTAGTTGTGTCTGTGTTTTGCAGAGGAGTTAGGTTTGCTCCATTTTATGGGCTTGTGGCTTGAGTTCTTGGCGCTGTGGTTCACAGATGAGGCAGGCTTGCAATTAGATATGTTTCTGTCTGGTGGTCTGGAGACCATAAAGCTATGTCTGTGCGCTACAGACTGAGTATTTGTCTCTGCCTCCAAATCCTTAGATTGAAACTGAACCAGAAGGATATATTTTACGTGTATTTGGCTCTTTGGAAGGTAATTAAGTAATGAGGGTGGACCCCCCCCCCCCAATGAGTGGGGTTAGTGTCTTTATAAAAGACTTCAGAGAGCTCCCTCACCTCTTTCCACCGTGTGAGGACACAGCAAGGAGATGGCCATCTATGTATCAGAATGCAGGTCTTCACCAGACACTAAATCTGCTGGAGCCTTGAGCTTCCCAGCCTCTGTGTTTAAGCCACCTGGAGTATAGTATTCTGTGGTAGCTGTCTGAACTAGGGAATTTCATAGTTCAGAAATTTCACCTCTGAGTTTAAGAATTTCACCTCTGAGTTTAAGGTGGTTTCTTTTCTGGAATTTCTTTGCCTGGACCTAGTCTCCTAGTTGGCATGGATACCTTGCTGTGGAATTCAGTGTTGGTTTGGCAACCTGCACATGTTCTGAAAGGAAATGTAAACAGTTGCCTTTGACGAGAAGACTGCAATGTATCCTTTGGCATTTGAGGGTAAGAGGCTGGGCTGTTAGCTGGAGGACAATTATGTGTAGGCTGAGTTGTGACTTGCAGCTCACAGGTTCATCATAATTTGAAGGGCCTTAGGTCACTTAAGGCCTGTTTCATGGCTAAATGTACTTAGTCCCTAATGTCACAATTTGTTTTGTTTCTATTTTGCCAGAGCTTTGAGAGTGGTAAAGAAAATGTGTTTGAAATGTGATTTTTTTTTTTACAGCTCTAAGTACATGTTGGAAATTTTGAACCATAAAACAAAAATCTAGGTCTGAGTTCATGTTAAGAGGAATTCCACAGAGAAGAAATTCCTGGAGCACTTTTTAAAAACAATGGTAATAACGCCTCCCTACTGCAGAGGAAAGCTTCGAGCCATCCATAAAAAAAAGTCACACAGCTAAGCCATGAGAGTGTCCCATTTCCTGGAAACAGTCAATAAAATCAATTTGCAGGTAGGTGAAGGTTCTATATCACATTTCTAGCAGCTTCACATTATAAGCAGCACAGAGAGGGTAGCACGTACACACTGAGAAAATGATATATTGGAAAATCTCAATATCATTGCAGCATTTTAAATTTATTCCATTATACCCCTTCCCCCATTACACCTATATGTACTTTAAATGGGAAGCTGGGCTGGGATGGAAGGAAGGAAGGACATAGGATTTTGGTGAGGATATAGTGAATGGGGTAGAGGAGACAGGTTGCTATCAAAGCTGGTGTTCTCTCAGTGAGGCCCCCTCGAATAGATGGGACAGGTAGGACCTGGGGATAGAGCAGTGGGGTGTCTGCTGTGGGCTGACAGTCTGAAGGGAGAACAGTGTTAACAGCCGTGTCACCTCAAGCATGTCCCTTTTTGGTATTTTAGCTGTGTGATCTACCAAACAAATCTACCTGGGAACAAAAAATTTCTTAGATTTATATAAAAATGACAAGCCTAAGGGTCTTAGATTTTCAACACTGAAAATAATAAGAGTTTGCTTCCAAATCATAACTTGAAATTATCCATTTAAAATTAGATTTATAAGGCTATCACTAACAGGGTAAATTCATGTATCACAAATATGGAAAAATATCAAATATGCACTGCTTTCTTAAGTGAAAGTGTTAGTCGCTCAGTCATGTCCAACTCTTTGCAACCTCATGGACTGCAGCCTACCAGGCTCCTCTGTCCATGGGATTCTCCAGGCAAGAATTGTGGATTGTGTTGCTATGCCCTTCTCCAGGGGATCTTCCTGACCCAGGGATTAAACCCAGGTCGATCCTGCATTGCAGGGAGATTTTTTACCATCTGAGCCACCAGGGAAGCCCGAAGAAGCTTGTCTTAGAAGGGGATGGTTAAATTCTTTCATGTATCACAAATATATAAAAAAAAATCAAATATGTACAGCTTTCTTAACACAAAGATAAAACTATAATGGGTTACTTGTCTTAAATATTTCTGTACATACTTCTGAATCATCCCACAGAAAGAATCACCATACCAGATAAATTAGGGTATTTACCAACAGAGATTTAAGCCTGGAGGCTAGATTCTCATTCATGACCCTGAAAGGCGTATTGAACCCTATTTGTGGTGCTTCTGTGAGTGATTCAATACTTTAGCAGTGAGCATTCAGCCTACTCCACTGAGTAAAGTTTTACACATTATGTAATAAATCTGCAGCTTCTATCTGGTTGATAAAACCTTATGATATGTTAATGTATTGTTTTTACTCTAAAAAACTTGGAAATTGGGATCCCGAGATATGTTAATACTCTCCAACATTCATTGATATTCTTCATTTCAGTTCAGTCACTCAGTCGTGTCCGACTCTTTGTGACCCCATGAATCGCAGCACGCCAGGCCTCCCTGTCCATCACCAACTCTCGGAGATTACTCAAACTCGTGTCCATCGAGTCGGTGATGCCATCCAGCCATCTTACCCTCTGTCGTCCCCTTCTCCTCCTGCCCCCAATCTTAGAACCATATAAATCTTAAGAATACTAAAATTTATACCGATTGAGTTCTACATAAATCACTTAGCTTTGCCCAGTTGGGGGCCACAGTTCATGGTCATTCTGATATTCCTTTGGAGTCAGAAGATGCCCTCCAACTGATGCATTTACCATTCTACTTTTGATATTTTCCACTGATACAATAATCAATGTTGCTTCATGAATGAGAAATGCATTCTATTCTGTTAACCTCCTTTTATAATCATGTTACCTTTTTTCTTTGTGTCAATCATTATGGACATATGGCTTCTCATACATTAACTATAGCCATTATTCTCCTTTTAAAAATCACTTTATTGAGGTATGATTGACATACAAAATTGTAACAACTTTGGCCAGTGAAGTCTTCTAAATTTGCTCCTGTGTCCTCCTCACATGACCCAATAATCATTGAAAATTTTGTTGCTTTCTGCCACAATAAAATTTTCCAGGCTTATCTTGTGCCTTTTGCCCCAAAGAATCACTCTTCTCCAAGGAGCCCTGGTTCCTTTTAGTGTAAAAACAGTATGGGAGACCAGAATCTGAGCACTAGGGGGCACTGTGGGGATTTCATTGCTTTTGGGTCATTTCAGTGAACAGAGCCAGAAAGGACATGTGCTTTTTCTTATTTCATATTGATATTTCCAATTCTCTTCTAATGGTATAGAATTCCTTCATAAATTTTTGATTCCTGACACAGTAAGTAGAATTGCTTCTTGGCTTAATTTTGGAAAACAAGAGTTCCGAAATAACATTACAGTATTAAATGATAAAATTATTGAATTAAGTTCAAGATTCAGTACAATTCCTTTAGTTATTAGCTGCATCCCACTAAGAACGTGTAGATTTTTTATTCTAAAATCACTCAGCTCCTCATTCTGTGTGGTTAAATAACAATTAGTCTGATAGTTTTGTTCTGTTATTTGTTTGCTTTCAAAATGAAGACTTTGACTTTTAGCAGTTGATAGTTCTTTACGAAAGTTCTTACTACTCTTTTTTGCTGGTGAAGATAGAAATTAAAGGAAGGGGAGGGTCCACTCACCTGTCTACCTGAAGATGTTGGAAAATTTCAGATGTTGTTTACAAGGTTCTGTTCCATATACAATGGTACAACATTCACATATATGATTTCTGGCTGAATAAGCCAATTCTGACTTCTGTTTAATTTCAAGTAATGTTAGAACTTCATATTTTCAAATATCTTTTAACTCTACTGAATTCTGTCCTTATCTTGAAACTAGTTTATTTCTTGCTCTTTTCTGAGCTGCAAACTTTCCATTTTCATAACATTGCAACATTTCCTTAACAATTACATACATTATCCTCTGTAATCTTAATCAAAGTTTGTAGTTTATAAAATGATCTTTCCAATTGCTATTATTTTATTTTATTGAAGTAGTTAATTTACAATGTTGCATTAGTTACTGCTGTATAGCAAAGTAGTTATATATGTTCTTTTTAAAAATATTCTATTATGATTTATTATAAGATATTGAATATAGCTCTCTGTGCTATATGATAGGATCTTGTTTATCCATTGCATATATAATAGCTTACATCTGCTAACCCCAGCCCCCTCCTCTTTGGCAACCACCAATCTGTTCTTTATGTATGTGATTCTATTTTTGTTTCATAGGTTAGTTTGTGTTATATTTTAGATTCCACATAAGTGGTATCATATGGTATTTGTCTTTTGTTTCTGACTTACTTCACTTAGTATGATAATCTCTAGTTGCATCCACGTTGCTACAAATGGCATTATTTCATTTTCTCTTATGGCTGAGTAGTATTCCATTGTATATATGTAACGACATCTTCTTTATCCACTCATCTGTTGATGGACTTTTAGGTTGTTTCTATGTCTTGGCTATTGTGAAAATACTGCTGCTATGAACATAGGCATGCATGTATCTTTTTGAAATTACAGTTTTGTCCAGATGTATGCACAGGAGTGGGATTGCTGGACCATATAGTGACTCTATTCTTTTTTTTTTCTTCTTAGGAATCTCAATATTATTTTCCATAGTGCCTACCAGTTTAAATTCCCACCAGCAGTATAGGAGGGTTCCCTTTTCTCCACAACCTCTCTAGCATTTGTTATTTGTAGACTTTTATTTATTTTTTATTTTATTTTATTATTTTTATTGCCATATTACAACACTGTAAACAACTATATGCCATTAAAATAATAGTTACTATTATTTTAGTGAGATAGCATTATCTTGAATTTTCCTATTGAGGTTTAAGATGATACCTAGTAGAATTCCATATGACTTTTAAAAAAATACCAGTAGAGAGAAGTTCTGGAGGTTTTGCCCTAAACTCATTTGATCCATGTGTCATAATTCAGATTTCTTATTTTATGTTGCCAGTATTCTTATTTAATTGTATATGTTTCTTTTGTACAATTTTCATTTCTTAGAGGCTTTTGGATAAGTATCTTAATGCTATATAAATTCAAACTTCAAGAAGCCAGTTAAAACAGAAAATACAACTAGTATATAAAAATACTGGAAAGCATATCTTTATACAGAAGCCTCGATTGGATTTGAAACCTTTCCAGATTATCTGCGTCTGCTAGATTTTGAGACTAATTTAGAATTATAACAATTTCCACTGGGATCACAAGTCTTAATGTTTATACAAAGCTCTAGATATTTTCATTTCAGTGCAGAAATACTAATCCTTGCATGGGGGCAAATACACCATTTCCCCCATTCTTGATTTTGCTTTCTGTAGGTGCTGCACAAAATTGCATTCTTTAATATTAAGGTAAGCAAAAGACATGTTTCAGTTGTACAATGTGCTTTTAAAAGGTATTCAATACTAAATTCCCACATATTAAAAACCAGGATTCAAAATGAGTATTTTATGCCAAAAGAGATTTAAGATAAACTGGCTCAGAAGATTTTGTCCATGTCCTGTAGTCCATCTGTGCCTTTTTTTTTTTTTTTTTGGTACTTTCTGTCAGAAAATTGGGGCATTGTTCTCTTCCTGAGGAGTACCCATAGGAAGTCCATTTAATCCAATAAAGAGACAGAAGAGTCCACCTCAAGTCTTCGAGGTCCTAATGGGGAATGTTCACAACAAAATGACACTGGCAGCCTAGATTCCTACTTGAAATGGCAAAGCCTTTCTGAGCTGAAAAGGGCTCAGGTATAGTCAAGATTCCCAGGCATAAGAAGGGAAGTGAGGAAGAAGAGGCCTTTCTAGGTACTTTCTCTGTGTCCACCCATGCACCCCACCTGTCATTGTGGATCTGTGTTGCCTTTTCTTCTGTGGAGTCTTGGCTGGCTTCTTGGCCTGCAACTGGAAAGTTGAGGTCTCCAGCCTCTACTTTGAAGACCTGCACATCTCATCCACTGGCATCTTGCAGCAGGCAGGGTCAGGAGGTGAGGGTCAGGGTTGTTAGCGCAGGGTCAGAAGGTGAGGTGGGGAGCACCCTTTGCTACATGCCTCTTTTGACATAAGCACAGAGCAATTAACTTGCTTAAATAAAGGGAAAGGAAGGATCAAAATGCCAGGGGGGAGTCTACCCCACCTCCTAGATTAATAATAATAATAATAATAATTCATCACAGTCTCACATCCAAGCCCAGGCCCTTTGGAAATGAAGGCCTATAGGAGGGATTGCATCTATTAAAACAGTGTGAGAAGAAGTCCCGTGGATGTAAGTTGTTTTTTTTAAAGCAAGAAGCACATCAACTGGCCATTATAGGGAGAATTCAGGAAGATTTCTTGCTAGATTTAGAAGTTGTATTTAACATTTTACTACTCCAAAAGGCCATTTATCTCCTGTCGGATTACTACCCCCCCCCCCCAATCTGAGGAAGTTGTTGGAAAAAGAGAAGGAGGATTCTCCAGCTATTAGGGAATATTTGAAAGAAAAGCCAAGTTTTCGAATCTTACCCCACCCATCCAGTGACATTGCAGAAAAGGAGAATGAACTAGCGTGAGTCGTGAGGACCTCTCTCCTCCCCTACTGTTGCCCCAACATGCACTGGCAGATTATATGTTCCCAGGGAGAAGACAGAAAAGTATCACTCTAGGAAAGGTAGACAGAAAGTTTCCTTCCTACTGAAAACCTTTTCTTTCAGCATTGCGATCAGGCCCCAAAAGGCCGGTGGATGGTGTCTCCAGTTGCTCAGTCATGTCCAACTGTTTGTGACCCTATGGACTGCCAGGCTTCCCTGTCCATCACCAACTCCTGGAGCTTGCTCAAACTCATGTCCTTCAAGTCGGTGATGCCATCCAACCATCTTATCCTCTGTCATCCCCTTCTCCTCCTGCCTTCAATCTTTCCCAGCATCAGCGTCTTTTCCAGTGAGTCAGTTCTTCGCATCAGGTGGCCAAAGTACTGAAGCTTTAGCTTCACCATCAGTCCTTCCAATGAATATTCAGGACTGATTTCATTTAGGATGGACTGGTTGGATCTCCTTGCTGTCCAAGGGACTATCAAGAGTCTTCTGCATCACCATACTTCAAAGACATCAATTCTTCGATGCTCAGCCTTTTTTATTGTCCAACTCTCACATCCATACATGACTACTGGAAAGGTCATAGCTTTGACTATACGATTTTTAAGGTGAGATAGAGGGGAGTAGGTATCTGTATCCAGACCCCATGGCCTGGGAACAGCTCTGATATCCCAGAAAGGAATGTGTGCAGTAATACAGGGGAGGAGTAAGCCAAGGCTAGCCTGGGGAGAACATGGGCACCTAACTGAGAATGATGCTGAGCAGTGCATAGTACTTGTGTGTGTGCATGTATATCTTAAAAAAAACAGATATCCTTGGATGCCCAGATATGGCTACAGCCTAGGACAGCAATGATAAGCTAAAAATTAATGGATGGAAACAAAAAGCCAATGCAACGAGGCAGTGCCTGTCACTTCCCAAAAAATACTTGGGTAAGAAAAAATCTCGAGGACATCAGTGCAAGTAAAGATGTCAACTGACTAGATCAGCTTATACTTTTCTCAAAGGCCCCAGGAGATTGATCCTATCAATAAGCCTATATTTTATACTTTATTCCAAAAGAAGGGGAAGAACTATCTCAGACTAGATATATTAAAAAACCGATTGAGAGTTTGTTGGAGGTCTGATAGTGTTTGAAAGTTGATTCAAAAGAAAGGAAAACCAAGACCACTGGCCTGGCATATAGAACAAAATTGGAGAAAGCCTGGCCCAGAAGCTCTTGGGCCACGATGCGGGGAGGGGCATTCACGCAGGATTACTAGTCCAGAAGTCAAAGTCACAAGCGTTCACTGTGTTTTGCAATTATGGAGCACACTTATGCTAATGAGACCAGATTTACAGATTAGCAATGCATTTTAACGATTTAATTATAATCCCAATGTGATATACAAGGGATGAAACTGTACATTGTGATGCTTTTAGTAATCAGAGCTGCTTTGCTTTCTTATTTTTAAAGGTGTACATACATGGGTGGGGGAAGAGGAAGGAAATTTATGAGTTTTAGATATACTCTTGTAATGGATCCCCAGTTTATAATAAAATAACTACAGCAGAAAAACTGCAGCATTGTTAACTCAACAGAAGGGGTTTTCAAGAAGTCTTTAGTTTCTGAAAAGATTAACTGAATAAGGGGCCATCTAACTCCAAATGCCACCACCTTGTAAGAGCTAGCCAATGAGGGGTTTTGTTGAAATTAGTATTAAACCAGCTTTAAGGCATCGTAAGCCACTAAGGGTCAAAGATAACATATGGGTAAATGGCTTTTAAGAAAGTCATTTATCTGAATCACTTATTTAACATTCACTGTCATTTCATTGAGAGCAGGCTCTCTAGGAGAGACAGGAAGCTTGCTAGGGGTTTAGCAGAGAGCAGAGGAGAAAGAGTTGCAAGATGGAGTCCTGTTTGGCTCTCCCTGGCATTAGGAGTCACAACATGAGGGTATAAAAGTCAGGGCACAGAGGACCAACAACAGACTTTATCCAATTCCAAACATGGCTCTAGTAAGTCCTATTATTTACTTTACCAGGAAACCTGAAACGAGAGAGAAGTCATTAACATTTTCATATCACTTTCTAGCTTTGTAATGAGCTCTTATTGCTTTTGATCTTCACAAAACCCTATGAAATTCTCAGGTTCAGGCTTTGTTGTACATTTGGCAAATAGCTACCTGCATTTGCATCCTCCTCTATTTTTGTGGTGGCCCATTCTTAAGCAGGGAAGAGGCTCAAGAACTGGGTAGGGACTTAAAGAAATACAGTGCCAGCTGAACACAGGGTGTTTCCTATATCTGGGTAGCATTTTTTGAAGTATCACTGACCTACTACACTGTTAGTTTCAGGTGCCCAACATAGTGATTTGATTTCTATATATTGCAAAATGATCATCATGATAAATTTCGTTACCATCTGTCACCATGCAAAGATAGTACAATATTATTTACTGTATTCTCCATGCTGTACATTTCATCTCCATGACATGTATTTTGCCACTGGAAATTTTACCTCTTAAACTTCCTCACCTGTTTCTTTTCTGATCTCTGCACTGGCAACCACCTGTTTGTTCTGAGTTTGTTTCTGTTTTCTTATGTTTGTTCATTTATTATTTAGATGCCACATGAGTGAAATCGTATGGTATTTGTTTTTCTCTGCCTGACATATTTCACTTATCATAACACCCTCTAGACCCATCCATGTTTTTGCTTATGGTGAGATTTCACTCTTTTTTTTTAAAGCTGAGTAATTCATCACATGTGTGTGTTATACCACATCTTCTTTATCCATTCATGTATTGATGGACAGGTAGGTTGTTTCATATCTTGGCTATTGTAAATAATGTTTCAATGAACTCTAAAAGGGTGCATATATAATTTAAAGTTAGTCTTTTTTTTTCTTTGGAAAAATAACCAGAAGTGGAATTTCTGGATCATTCCATAGCTCTATTTTTAATTTTGGGGGAACTTCCATAATGTTTTCCATAGTGACTGCACCAACTTACATCCCCAGAAACAGTGCATGAGAGATCCCTTTTATTAACATCTTCCCCAACACTTGTTATTTCTTTTTTTTTTTTTTTTAACACTTGTTATTTCTTTTTGATAGTAGCCATTCTGACAGGTGAGGTGATATATCATCATGATTTTGATTTACATTTTCCTGGTGGTTAGTGGTGTTGAGCATCCTTTCATGTGTCCATTTGCCATCTGTATGTTGTCTTTTGGAAAAATGTCTATTCACGTTCTCTACCCATTTTAAAATCAGGTTGTTTCTGTTCTGCATGTTGAATTGTGTGATTTCTTTGTATATTTTGGATATTACCCTATGACATGTTGATCATTTGCAAATACCTTCTCCTGTTCAAATACCTTCTCCTGTACAATAGAATAGGAAAGACTAGAGATCTCTTCAAGAAAATTAGAGATGCCAAGGAAACATTTCATGCAAAGATGGGCTCAATAAAGAACAGAAATGGTAAGGACCTAACAAAAGTAGAAGATATTAAGAAGAGGTGGCAAGTATGCACAGAATAAATGTACAAAAAAGATCTTCATGACCCAGATAATCACGATGGTGTGATCACTTACCTAGAGCCAGACATCCTGGAATGTGAAGTTAAGTGGGCCTCAGGAAGTATCACTACGAGCAAAGCTAGTGGAGGTGATGGAATTCCAGTTGAGCTATTTCATATTTCAAATCCTAAAAGATGATGCTGTGAAAGTGCTGCACTCAATATGTCAACAAATTTGGAAAACTCAGCAGTGGCCACAGGACTGGAAATGGTCAGTTTTCATTCCAATCCCTAAGAAAGGGAATCCCAAATAATGCTCAAATGTCTGCACAATTGCACTCATCTTACATGCTAGTAAAGTAATGCTTAAAATTCTCCAAGTCAGGCTTCAGCAATATGTGAACCATGAACTTCCAGATGTTCAAGCTGGTTTTAGAAAAGGCAGAGGAACCAGAGATCAAATTGCCAACATCCGCTGGATCATGGAAAAAGCAACAGAGTTCCAGAAAACCATCTTATTTCTGCTTTATTGACTATGGAAAAGTCTTTGACTCTGTGGATCACAATAAACTGTGGAAAATTTTGAAGGAGATGGGAATACCAGGCCACCTGACCTGCCTCTTAAGAAACCTGCATGCAGGTCAGGAAGCAACAGTTAGAACTGGACAAGGAACAACATACTAGTTCCAAATAGAAAAAGGAGTATGTCAAGGCTGTATATTGTCACCCTGCTTATTTAACTTATATGCAGAGTACATCATGAGAAACGCTGGGCTGGATGAAGCACAAGCTGGAAATCAACATTGCTGAGAGAAATATCAATAACCTAAGATATGCAGATGACACCACCCTTATGGCAGAAAGTGAAGAACAACTAAAGACCTCTTGATGAAAGTGAAAGAGGAGAGTGAAAAAGTTGGCTTAAAGCTCAACATTCAGAAAACTAAGATCATGGCATCTGGTCCCATCACTTCATGGCAAATAGATGGGGAAACAGTGGAAACAGTGGCTGACATTATTTTTTTGGGCTCCAAAATCACTGCGAATGGTGATTACAGCCATGAAATTAAAAGATACTTACTCCTTGGTAGGAAAGTTATGACCAACCTAGACATCATATAGAAAAGCAGAGACATTACTTTGTCAACAAAGGTCTGTCAAGTCAAGGCTATGGTTTTTCCAGTAGTCATGTATGGATGTGAGAGTTGGACTATAAAGAAAGCTGTGTGCATAAGAATTGATGCTTTAGAACTGTTGTATTGGAGAAGACTCTTGAGAGTCCCTTGGACTGCAAGGAGATCCAACCAGTCCATCCTAAAGGAGATCAGTCCTGGGTGTTCACTGGAATGACTGATGTTGAAGCTGAAACTCCAATATTTTGGCCACCTGATGTGAAGAGCTGACTCATTTGAAAAGACCCTGATGCTGGGAAAGATTGAAAGCAGGAGGAGAAGGGGCTGACAGAGGATGAGATGGTTGGATGGCATCACTGACTCAAGGACATCAGTTTGGGTAAACTCTTGGAGTTGGTGAAGGAAAGGGGGGGTCTGGCATGCTGAGGTTCATGGGGTCGCAAAGAGTCAGACATAACTGAGCAACTGAACTGAACTGTTCAATAGTAAGCTGCCTGCTTGATGTCACAGAGCATACTGCTTATGTTTTTGAAGGATTTTTATGGTTTCAGGTCTTATGTTTAAGTCTTTAATCCACTTTGAGTTTATTTTTGTTTATAGTATGAGAAAGTAGTCCAGTTTAATTCTTTTGCATGTAACTGTCCAGTTTCCCAGCCCAATTTACTGAAAAGGCTATCTTTTTCCTATTGTATATTCTTGCCTCCTTTGTCATTGATTAATTTCCATAGAAGTGTGGGTTAATTTCTGGGCTGTCTGTTTAGTTCCACTGATATATGTGTCTGTTTTTGTGCCAGTACTATATTGATTTGGGCTTTCCTGGTGGGTTGGCTGGTAAAGAATCTGCCTGCCATAAGGGAGACCTGGGTTCGACACCTGGGTTGGGAAGATCCTCTGGAGAAGGTAACAGCTACCCACTGCAGTATTCTGGCCTGGAGAATTCCATGGACTGTATAGTCCATGGGGTCGCAAAGTCAGACATGACTGAGCAACCTTCACTCACTCAATCACTATATTGATTATTATAGCTTTGTAGTATTGTTTGAAGTCTCGGGTTGTGATATCTTCAGCTTCATTCTTCCTTCTCAAGTTTGTTTTGGCTA
Organism: Cervus canadensis; assembly: GCF_019320065.1. Classification (NCBI taxonomy): domain Eukaryota; kingdom Metazoa; phylum Chordata; class Mammalia; order Artiodactyla; family Cervidae; genus Cervus; species Cervus canadensis. The sequence goes on from NC_057419.1 coordinate 119,905,277, forward strand.
CTCAGGATCTGTTTTATTTCCATACAAATTTTAGGATTGTTCTAACTCTGTGAAAAATGCCATTGGTATTTTGATAGGGATTGCATTGAATTTGTAGATTGTCTTACAATTAGTATTTCATTATAAAAATACTAATTCTTCAATTTATTGAGCATGGTATATCTTTCATATTGTTGGTGTCATATTCAGTTTCTTTTATCAGCATTACAGTTTTCCAAGTACAGGTGTTTTACCTCCTTGGTTAGATTTATTCCTAGGTATTTTATCCTTTTGATGCAGTTATGAGATTTTCTTAATTTCTCTTTCTGGTATGTTGTTATACAGAAATGCAACAGATTTCTGTATATCAATTTTGTGTCCTGCTACTATGTGTCTCCCTAAAGATTTATTGATTTCATCTTTTTAAAGAACCAGCTATTCCTTTCATACTTGTTTTGGACTCTATTTCTGCTCTGATCTTTATTCTTTCCCTCTACTAAATTTGGACTTTGTTCTTTTTCTAATTCTTTTCAGTGTAAGATTAGGTTTTTTATTTGAGATTTTTGTTTCCCTGGGTAGGCTTGTATTGCTATAAACTTCCTTAGAACTGCTTTTGTTGCATCTCATAGATTTTTGGATCATGTTTTTGTTTTCATTTCTCTCCAGGTATCTTTAAATATCCTCTTTGCTTTCTTCAGTGACCCATTGGTTGCTTAGTAGCATACTGTTTAGTCTCCACATGTTTGTGTTTTCACAGTTTTTTCCCTCATAGTTGATTTCTAGTATTCCCTCATAGTATTGTCAGAAGACATGCTTGATAAAATTTTAGTCTTATTAAATTCACTAAGATTGTTTTGTCACCTAGAGTGTGATCTACTCTGGAGAATGTTCCATGTGCACTTGAAAAGAATGTGTATTTTGTTTTTTGGATGGAATATATGTGTGTGTGTGTGTGTGTGTGTGTGTGTGTGTGTGTGTGTGTGTATGACACATTAGATCAGATTTACATTTATAAAAATACACATAAGTATCAATCTGATCCAAAGTACCATTTAAGGCCAGTGTTTTCTTATAGATTTTCTGTCTGGATGATCTGTCTGTTGATGTACTTGGATGTTTAAGTTCCTTGCTATTACTATCAATTTCTCCCTTTTCGTTTGTTAATGTGTAGTTTATGTATTTAGCTGCTTATAATGAATCCATGTATGTTTACAATGGTTATATCTTCTTGTTGGATTGATCCTTGATTCATTATATAATGTCTTTATCTCTTGTCACAGTCTTTGTTTTATAGGTATTGCTACCTCAGATGTCTTTTTGTTTCATTTGCATGGAATACCTTTTTCCATTCCCTCACTTTCAGTCTCTGTGTGTCTTTGAATTTGAAGTGAATCTCTTGTAGGCAGCATATTTGTGTGTTTTTTTTTTAAATCCATTCAGCCATTATGTCTTTTGTTTGGAATGTTTAGTGTATTTACATTAAAGTAATTATTGACAAATATGTACTTTTATTGACATTTTCTTTATTGTTTTCTGGTTGTTTTGTAGTTTCTTTTGGTTCTCCCTTTGTGGTTTGATGACTATTTTTAGTGTTATTTTTTATTTTTTTAAATCTTTTGTATGAGTGCATCTATTATAGATTTTTGGTTTGTGTTTTCCATGGGGTTTATAAATAAAACTATATATAAATAGGTCTTTCCTGGTGGCTAAGTTGGTAAAGAGTCTGCCTGCACTGTGGGGGACCCGGGTTCAATCCTTGGGTCAGGAAGAGCCCCTGGAGAAGGGAATGGCCACCCACTCCAATCTTCTTATCTGGAGAATTCCATGGACAGAGGAGCCTGGTGGGCTACAGTCCATGGGGTCACAAAGAGACACGACTGAGCGACTAACACTTTCACTATATATATATATATATATATATATATATGTGATTTGTTGATCTCTTTTGGTTGAACACATTTTGACAGCCTTGTATTTTTACTGACAGCCTTGTATTTTTAGTCCCCTCACTACACGTTTAATGCTTTTAACATCATATTATGTTTTTCTGTGTATTCTTTAACTACTTATTATGGAGATAAATAATGTCAACAGTTTTGTCTTTTAACCTTCCTACTAGTTTTATTATTTGATCTACTTTACTGTGTATTTGTTTCTACCAATGAGATCTTTCCCTTTCATAATTTTTATATTTCTAACTGTGGCCTTTTCTGCTTAGAGAAGTCTCTATAACATTTCTAATAAAGCTGGTTTTGTGATGCTAAACTTTTAGCTTTTGCTTATCGGTAAAGCTTTTGATCTTTCTTTCAAATTTGAGTGATAACCTTTGTGGTTATTCTTCATTGTAGGTTTTTTTGTTTCATCACTTTAAGTATGTTGTGCCACTTCCTTCTGTCATGCAGAATTTCTGCTGAAAAGTCAACTAATAGTCTTATGAGAGTTCCCTTGTATGTGATTAGTTGCTCTTCCCTTACTGCTTTTAAGATTTTTTCTTTCTTTTTCTGGACATTTTAATTACAGTGAGTGGATCTCTGTGAGTTCATCTTGTTTGGGACTTTGTGCTTCCTGAACCTGGATATCTGTTTTCTTTCCCAGCTGAGGGAAGTTTTCAGCTTTTATGTCTTTAACTAAACTGTGTGACCCCCTTTCTCTCTTTTATTCTAGGACCCCTATATTGCAAATGTTAGTTTGCTTGATGTTGTTCTTGAACTTTCTAACATTATCTTCACTTTTCAAAATTCTTTTATTTATTTCTTTTTTCTGTTCAGCTTGGGTTATTTTCACAACTCTGTCTTCTAGTTTGCTGGGCAGCTGTTCCTCTGTACAATCTACTGTTGCTTTCTTCCAGTGTATTTTTTATTTCAGTATTCTTCACACTGTTTGGTGGTTCTTCATATTTTTTCAGTTCAGTTGCTCACTTGTGTCCAACTCTTTGTGAACCCATGGACTGCAGCACGCCAGGCCTCCCTGTCCATCACCAACTCCTGGAGTTTACTCAAACTCACATTCATTGAGTCGGTGATGCCATTCAACCATCTCATCCTCTGTTGTCCCCTTCTCCTCGTGCCTTCAAGCTTTCCTAGCATCAGGGTCTTTTCAAATGAGTCAGTTCTTCACATCAGGTGGCCAAAGTATTGGAGTTTCAGCTTCAGCATCTGTCCTTCCACTGAACACTCAGGACTGATCTCCTTTAGGATGGACTGGTTGTATCTCCTTGCAGTCCAAGGGACTCTCAAGAGTCTTCTCCAACACCATAGTTCCAAAGCATCAATTCTAAAGCACCCAACTTTCTTTATAGTTCAAATCTCACATCCATACATGACTACTGGAAAAACCATATCCTTGACTAGATGGACCTTTGTTGGCAAAGTAATGTCTCTGCTTTTTAATACGATGTCTAGGTTGGTCATAACTTTCCTTTCAAGGAGCAAGTGTCTTTTAATTTCATGGCTGCAGTCACCATCTGCAGTGATTTTGGAGCCCCCAAAAATAAAGTCTGCCATTGTTTCCACTGTTTTCCTCATCTGTTTGCCATGAAGTGATGGAACCAGATGCCATGATCATAGTTTTTTGAATGTTGAGCTTTAAGCCAACTTTTTCACTCTCCTCTTTCACTTTCATCAAGAGGTTCTTTAGTTCTTCACTTTCTGCCATAAAGGTGGTGTCATCTGCATATCTGAGGTTATTGATATTTCTCTCAGCAATCTTGATTCCAGCTTGTACTCCATCCAGCCCAGCATTTCTCATGATGTACTCTGCATATAAGTTAAATAAGCAGGGTGACAATATATAGCCTTGATGTACTCCTTTCCCTATTTGGAACGAGTCCATTGTTCTATGTCCAGTTCCAACTGTTGCTTCTTGACCTGCATACAGATTTCTCAAGAAGCAGTTAAGGTGGTCTGATATTCCCATCTCCTTCAGAATTTTCCAGAGTTTGGTGTGGTCCACACAGTCAAAGGCCTTGGCATAGTCAATAAAGCAGAAATAGATGTTTTTCTGGAACTCTGTTGCTTTTCCCATGATCCAGCAGATGTTGGCAATTTGATCTCTGGTTCCTCTGCCTTTTCTAAAACGAGCTTGAACATCTGGAATTTCACAGTTCATGTATTCTTGAAGCCTGGCTTGGAGAATTTTGAGCATTACTTTACTAGCGTGTGAGAGGAGTGCAATTGTGCAGTAGTTTGAGCATTCTTTGGCATTGCCTTTCTTTGGGATTGGAATGAAAACTGACCTTTTCCAGTCCTGTGGCCACTGCTGAGTTTTCCAAATTTGTTGACATATTGAGTGCAGCACTTTTACAGCATCATCTTTTAGGATTTGGAATAGCTCAGTTGGAATTCCATCACTTCTACTAGCTTTGTTTGTAGTGATGCTTCCTAAGGCCTCTTGACTTCACATTCCAGGATGTCTGGCTCTAGGTGACTGATCACACCATCATGATCATCTGTGTCATGAAGATCTTTTTTGGTGCAGTTCTTCTGTGTATTCTTGCTACCTCTTCTTAATATCTTCTGCTTCTGTTAGGTCCGTATCATTTCTGTCCTTTATTGAGCCCATCTTTGCACGAAATGTTCCCTTGGTATCTCTAATTTTCTTGAAGAGATCTCTAGTCTTTTCCATTTTATTGTTTTCCTCTATTTCTTTGCACTGATCACTGAGGAAGTCTCTCTTATCTCTCCTTGCTATTCTTTGGAACTTTGCATTCAAATGGGTATATCTTTCCTTTTCTCCTTTGTTTTTTGCTTCTCTTCTTTTCATAGCTATTTGTAAGGCCTCCTCAGACAGCCATTTTGCTTTTTTGCATTTCTTTTTCGTGGAGATGGTCTTGATCCCTGTCTCCTGTACAATGTCACGAACCTCTGTCCATAGTTCATCAGGCACTGTGTCTATCAGATCTAGTCCCTTAAATCTATTTCCCACTTCCACTGTATAATCATAATGGATTTGATTTAGGTCATATGAATGGTCTAGTGGTTTTCCCTACTTTCTTCAATTTAAGTCTGAATTTGGCAATAAGGAGTTCATGATCTGAGCCACAGTCAGCTCCCAGTGTTGTTTTTGCTGACTGTATAGAGCTTCTCCATCTTTGGCTGCAAAGAATATAATCAGTCTGATTTTGGTGTTGACCATCTGATGATGTCCATGTGCAGAGTCTTCTCTTGTGTTGTTGGAAGAGGGTGCTTGCTATGATCAATGTGTTCTTTTGGCAAAACTATATGAACCTTTGCCCTGCTGCATTCCGTACTCCAAGGCCAAATTTGCCTGTTACTCCAGGTGTTTCTTGACTTCCTACTTTTGCATTATATTTTCTAACTCTCTCTTAAACTTCTTACTGTTTTTGTTCTTCTCCTAAGTTCACTGAGCAACTTTATTATCATAACCTCAAACTCTTTATTGAGTATATTGCTTATCTTCCGTTTGCTTAGTTCTTCTGTGGTTTTATCTTTTTCCTTCATTTGGAGAATATTTGTCTGTTTCCTAATTGTATCCAATTCTCTGAGAATATATTCTTACATATTATGTTTTGTGATCTTGGAGAGTGGCCTTCTGTAGGAGACCTTCTAGGAGGTACAGCTTCTGGTCACCAGAGGTGTATGCTCTAGGGATGCAGCCTATGTTGGCTTCATGGGCCCCTCTCTTGTGAATGGATCTACTAGTCTGGGTGCACTGGTAGGTGGGGCTGTACCCTGGACCAGTTGGCTTCCAGGCCCTGCCTCGTGTGCAGGACGTTGGCCCACTGGTGGATGGAGATGGGTCCTGGAATGCTTGCTGCTTTTCCTGGGTTGTCCCTGAACTGGTGCCACCTGGCTGGTGGATGGGCAATCTTCCTGGGCTCATATGTTAGAGAGGGGGCTCTGAATTGGTGCTTATTAGGATCAGTATCCTTGTGGTAGAGTAGGTCCCCCAAATGGCTGCTACCAGGATCTGTGTCCCCAGGGACATGTCTCAGTTGTCTTCTGACCAAGATCAGCAGGTAGGTCTGGCCCAGGCTCCTTTTGAATTACTATTTCTGTCCTGGGTCTCGGAGATTTTGTATATTACGTTTTGGAGCAGAATCTCTATTTCCTAAAGCCTCCTGACTCTCCTGTATACAATCACCACTGATCTTCAAAGCCAGATGTTCCTGGGGGCTTGTCTTGCCGGTGCTAGACCCCCTTGATTTGGAGAGCCTGATAAGGGACTCAGACTCCTCACTCTTGGGGAGAACCTCTGTAGTTGTGACTATCCTCCCATTTGTGGGTCACCTCCCTGGTTGTTGGGTCTTGATGATACCATGTTTCTACCCCTCCTGCCTGCCTTGTTGTGGTTTCTTTATATCTTTAGTTGTGCAAAGTCTTCTGTTAGTATTCAGAGCTTTCTCATTGATAGTTGCTCTGTAAATAATTGTAATTTTGGTGTGCTTGTGGGAGGGCATAAATTCAGATCTTTCTTCTCCACCATCTTGGCCCTGTAATGCATTTTAACAACAGATCTGTTGAAATGTAATTTGACCTAAACAATATCATTGCACATTTAAAGCATACTGTTCAAGTTTTGAAATATGGATATATCTTTGACACTGTCACCACAATCAGGATGATGAGTATATCTAATATTTTCAAAAGTTTCCTCATGCCCCTTTGTAATTAATCCATACTTTCCTTCCCCTGATTTTTATTTTTTTTTTTAGCTGCACTGCACAGATTGTGGGACCTTAGTTCCCAAACCAAGGATAGAACTGTGCGCCTGGCAGTGAAAGCACCAAGTCCTAACCACTGGACCACAGGACATCAATTTGAGAAATTTCTTTTCTAACTTAGGGACTTTAATGCTATAAATTTCTCTCTGGGTACTGCTTTGTTGGTAACTCCAAACTTGGATAGGTTGTATTTTCATTTGGTTAAATTTTTTTTTAATTTCGCTATTGATTTCTTCCTTGACCCATGGATTTCAAATAGTCAAACAAAGTGTATTTATTTCCTAGACATTAGAGAATTTCCAGGAATATTTCTGTTACCTATTTATAGCAATGCCATTGTAGACAGGAATGTAATTTTTATGATTTGAAACCTTTGAAATTTATCAAAGACTTGTTTTTTTCATTTATTATGTATTTTATTTTCATATAAATTAACATCCTAGAAAAATTAAAATAGAAACACTAAATACAGTATTGCACATAGCAATCTCTGTTAAATGCCCCATTATGTCATTGAAGTTCATATACACATGGAGGGACTCAAGGAGACAGGAAGATGGCAGAACAACAGTCTGAGAGCCACTAGTGTGTCTGTGCACATCAACTACAGACTGAAAGGTAAGGACAGTATTTTACATAAATAGAAACATAGTTACAATTCAGATTTTCATTTTAAGTTGCCTCCATAATTGGTTTGCAATAGCAACAGATTCTCCCCTTTATTCATAACCATACCCCAACACATATCATTTTTAAAAATCTATTAATGTTAGACACAGCCATCACAGTGCTTCAGGAGTGACTTGAAGAGAACCCCAATCAAGTCACAGTACTCAGGCAGGTGGGTTTAATGAACAAGTCCTAGGTAGATATCAATCCATCTAAAAGTTACTCTTTTTTTTTTTTTTTTTTTGCCAACAGTTAGTCATGTTTGGCAATTTTATGAGGATTATTTAAAAGCACTGTGTCATTTTCTTTGAGAAGGGCAATGGTAAAAGTTAGAGAGGCACAACTTTTGTTTAATTGACCTTTGCTGCAGACTGGCTTTATGTAGGTCCTAAAGGACACGGTTGATAAAGGCCCTCATTTAACTTAAAATTATGATTCCTGCCTATATTAAATGATGTATAGAAAGGGTTTTCCTTTTGCTATATTTTTTTTTCCTATTCATTGTGTGATGAGTTAAAAAAAATAAATGATAATCTTCTTTCACAAATATATAGTTACAGAGACCAACCCAAGAGCTGGGAAAGCCTTATCTATGACATATATAAATGGTACCTCAATTTTAAAATAGAAAATTTATATGTAGATGTGAAACTGATACAAACAAGTCACTAGAAATATCACGTTAACCATAAATATAAATGTAGTAACGTGGAGTACTGGTCGTCAGGAGAAAGAGTGTTTCGCTGTAACAGGGAATATTCTCACAACAGTAAGTTGGAGGTTACTGTTTAGCATGTTCAGAATTAATGCAGATACTGCCTCTTACACATGCTGTTTTGGTCTATTGGTAAAATACCATAAACTTTTACAAAAAGAAAAGGTGTCACATTCTCCACTGACCTACTGCTTTTGCATTTTTATATGAATACAGTGTAGAATTCAACAATCAGTAAACTGGAAAACATAAAGATTATGCAAGAAGCCAAGAAGAAACGTGATCAAAATGATGACTTTCCTTCCTGCCCTCAGGCCAGCTGAATTCTGTGGAAGCAGCTGCAGTGACTCATTTTTGTTCTGCTTTTCATTGGTCAGGTTTTCATGCTTATTTTTGCTTTTTGCTTAGCCTTGGTCTTTGTGATGGTGTCAGAAATGGGTTTCTTCCTTTCCTTGACAGTAGATTTAGAAAACAATTCCTCAAATTCATGAAAATTTATGGATGGCTCTTCATTTTTTTCCCAAATAAGTGAAGCGCTGGAGTCTCTTCTACTGTGCAGCTGAATTCTTGTCCAAAATAGAGGCTTCATCAGCTGACAGGGCTCTACTGGCTGCTTCCTACTCCCTTTTTCCTGGTTCATCCCAAATCCAAACAAGCCACGAGGCAATGGAGGAGGAAGAAAGTCACACACCTGAGGTGTCAGTAAAGTGCTAGTTCCAACTTGTCGTGGGAGAGGAAGGCCTGATCCAGGAGCCGGTGGCGGGGGAGGGGTTAGAGGAGGTGGAATCCCCACACCTGGAGGAGGAGGAGAAGGTGGGGCAGGAGGTATTCCTTCACTGGGAAGAGGTGGGGGAGGAGGAATTCCCACTCTGGGAAGACGGTGGTAGGGGGTATTCCCACCCCTGGAAGAGGAGAGGGAGGAGGAATTCCCAACCTGGGAAGAGGGGTGACAGGATGAATTCCCGCCTCGTGAAGAGGGGGGGGCGGGAGGAATTCCCACCCCAGGAAGAGGAGGGGTGGGAGGAATTCCCACCCTGGGAAGAAGGGGGGCGGGAGGAATTCCCATCCCGGGAAGAGGGGGGTGGGGGGTGTTCCCATCCCTGGAAGAGGAGGGGGCGGGAGGAATTCCCACCCTGGGAAGAGGGGGGATGGCGGGAGGAATTCCTACTCTGGGGAGAGGGGGGATGGGAGGAATTCTTACCCTGGGAAGAGGTGGGGGAGGAATTATTCCCATGGTGGGAAGAGGGGGGGCGGGAAGAATTCCCACTCCAGGCAAAGGTGGAGGAGGGGGTGGCAGCATCTCTGGACCTAGAGAAGGAGGAGGTGAGAGGCCTGCTGGGCTGGGCAGTGCAGGCCCAGGTGCACCGGGGGTCAGGGGTGCTGGGGAAGCCTCGGCACCCAGGCCAGACATCAGAGGGGAGTTCTCTGGAGGCAGAGGTGGTGCAATGGGGATGTCACAGCCGTTTCTAGAGGAGGGGAAAGCAGAGTGCTCATGGCTGGTTTCAAACCTAGTATGAAGAGGAGGATGGGAAGGCTGGGACCTGGCCTGTCCGTGACTGTCAGACCAGGGGAGGGATGCAGGTGGTGGAGGCTGGAGGGACGGGTGTGCATCAAGCTGAATTGATATTCGCCTTGGAGACATGACCAAAGAGATTTCTGAGCAGAACTTGGTCTGAGGTCCTGAAGGCATGGGCAGCCCCACTAATTTCTCCATGTGCAGTCAGGGGTGGGGGGCCCACCGGCAGGGTCCTCCCAGGAGGAGGTGCCAGCGCACCACCCTCTTCCATTGGGGACATCTGGATGGACTCAGCCTGTACAATCCATTTATATCCGACATCATTTTTGTCCCACCTGAGGGCTTCCAGACTTGCCTCTAGAGCGGGGTATTGCTTCTCCAGCTTAGCTGTCCTGGTCTTCAGATCCTCGATGGTCTGCTCCAGCCACTGGATAACAGTGGCCTGACCCTCAGACCATGTCGCACACTTCTTGTGTCAGCATCCTTAGGCCTGTGTTCTTTATCAGGAGGTTTAGATGGTGGCTAAGCAGCTGGGACTCTCTTGGGAAACTGCCCTTGGATATAATCCAGTGAGTGTGTGGGTTGACGAACTGCAGCCCAGGTGTAAAGTTGATCTTGTCCTGTATTCTTGGTCCTTTCTTGTGGCTCAGCTGGTAAAGAATCCACTCAGTGCAGAGGTCAAAGTCTCCTAACACACCAGCAAACACAGATGCTGCTAGCCTGTCAAAGACTTGTTTTATGGTCCTTAATGTGATCTGTCTTGGTAACTGTTCCACATGCATGTGAAAAGAATTTGTATTTGCCTGTTGAGTGGCGTGCTCTATAAATAGCAGCTTGTTGAAATTGGTTGGCAGTGTTAAAATATATGTTAATTATCTACCTACTTGCTCTATCAATTGTTGCACGAGAGAGGTGTTGGAATCTTCAGCTACAATTGTGGATTTGTCTCTGTCTCTGCATTTCTTTCAGTCTGTTTCACATACAGATCATCCTCAGCCTATGATAGGGTTATATCCCAATAAACCCACTCTAAATTGACAATGCCAAGTCAAATGCACTTAACACATCTAACCTACTGAACATTATATATTTCCATCCATGGGCTTCCCTGGTGGTGCAGATGGTAAAGAATCCGCCTGCCATGCGGGAAACCCAAGTTCAATCCCTGGGTCAGGAAGTTCCCCTGGAGAAAGGAATGGCAACCCACTTCAATATTCCTGCCTAGAGAATCCCATGAACAAAGGAGCCTGGCGGGCTACAGTCCATGGAGTCACAGAGTCGGACATGACTGAATGACTAACACACATATATACATATTTGTATCCTTTTACTTCTAACTTATTTAGATATGAAATGTGTTTCTGATAGGCGGCATATAGTTGGATCTTGCTTTTGTGTTCAATCTGACAATCTTTCCCTTCTAATTCAGGTATTTACACCATTTACACATAATGTGAATATTGATGTGGTTAGCTTCAAATCTGTCATCTTGCTATCTATTTTCCATTTGTCCTATCTGTTCTCTGTTCCCATTTCCTCTTTGTCTGCATTGTTTTGGATGAATTGAATATTTTTACAATTATATTCATTTCCTTTGTTAGCTTATTAGCTATATTTCTGTTTTATTTTTGTGGTTGCTTTAGGGTTTAGAGTACATGTCTTTAATCAGAGTCTACCTTCAAGTTATACTACTTCATGTATAGTATGAGAACTTTATAATAGTTTACTTCGATTTCTCCCATCCCAACCTTTGTGCTTTCATTGTCATACATTTTACTTTCACACATGATATAAACTTATAACGGACTATTAAAATAAGGTACTATATTTTAAAGAGATTTTTTAACCTAACTTAGAGATTTTTTAAAATAAAAAATATTCCATATGTCTACCCAGATAGTTACATTTTCATTGTTTTTTTTTCCTTTGTTTAGATCTAGATTTTCATCTGGCATCATTTTCCATTTTCCTGACACTGACTACTAGTAGGGTTCTGTCAGTCCCAAAGAAGGCACCTGGGGATGAGGAATAAATAATGATTGTTGCACACATAAAAATCTAGGCTTGGTTTCAGGGTTAATGACCTTTAGGGATGGATCATAACCTTTACTCAGGAGGGGTAGAAAGTCTGAATTCTGTTCATAGGGGTCCAGATGTGATTACCTTCATGAAACAAAGGAAAGAGCAATGGATGGTTATGAGAGAAATAAGTCTGTAAGGCTATCTGACATGACCCATTTGGGAAGTATTCATCCAATTCAAACATGGCAAAATAATTCTGAGCAGTGTAATGGGTAAGTTTGTGTAAATTCAGCCAGCTGATCAGTATGTATATTTGTGGTATATGGTATGGTATGGGGGGCTTCCCAGGTGGCTCAGATGGTAAAGAATCTGCCTGCAATGCAGGAGACCTAGGTTCAATTCCTGGGTCGGGAAGATCCCCTGGAGAAGAGAATGACAACTCACTCCAGTATTATTGCCTGGAAAATCCCATGGACTGAGGAGCCTGGTGGGCTACAGTCCATGGGGTCTCAAAGAGTTGGACATGACAGTGACTGAGCATGCATGGTATGGTGTGGAAGAGGACAGGAGAATAAAAAGCAAGGTCTCTGCTAACCTCCTACATGTTATTGTAATAATCCATATTGTAGCTGATGAGGTTCTACTATGGTACTGGCAATGGAAAACAATGAAATTAATATAAAGAAGATAGAATCAAAAGAACTTAGTGACTAATGTGATGTGAGGGAAAGGAACAGAAGACTAGGATGTTTTTGAACATCCAAGAAATATATGTGTATGCTCAAATTTCAAGTAAGTCATTTCAATTTAAGTCTTTTATAACAGTAATGGTCTTCCCAAAGCCCTCAGCTTCCAGTGTGGCTACTTGAAGTCATCAGGTTGAAATCATATCTTTGACTTTTCCATAGAGGCAGCGTTATCTCCAATTTTCATTCTATACTCAGTATTAGGATCACTACCTTCTTGTTGGACTTTTGCTTCCCTTGTGGCTCAGCTTGTAAAGAACCTGCCTGCAATGTGGGAGACCTGGGTGTGATCCCTGGGTTGGGAAGATCCCTTGGAGAAGGGAACGGCTACCCACTCCAGTATTGTGGCCTGGAGAATTCCATGGACTGTATAGTCCTTGTTGCAAAGAGTTAGACACGACTGAGTGACTGTAGTTTAAGTTTTGGACTTATGACTATTCACAAAAAGAACTATATTGTTGGATTGGTTATATAAGGCCAATGGGATGACAGTAGAACTACATGGCAGTTTGGGGGAACCTTTCTTAAAAGAAACTTGGCATGTTCTCTTTACTGTCTTTCTTCTTCCTCTCATCCTCTTTCAATTCCTGGATAAATGTGAGGTGGTGGAGGACTTGATGGATTACAGCCACAGTGAGTTTTAGATTGCCCATCTCCAGATTTTCATGTGACAAATAAATGAACTATTTAGTATGAACCACAGGTGTTTTTGGGGTCCAAATTACAGCCAAACTTAGTTTTTAGTTGATACATCTAGGTTACTGTATATTAAGAACAGTCAGCACACTTTTCTATCTTGTCTAAATTAAAAAACAAAAACATTGGCCTATAAAAAGAAAGACACTTTCTCAGTTATGCCCATTAAATCATTTCAGTCATGTCTGACTCTTTGCAACCACATGGACTGTAGCCCACCAGGCTTCTCTGTTGATTCTCCTGGCAAGAATACTGGAGTGGGTTGCCATTTCCTCCTCCAGGGATCTTCCCAACCCAGGGATCGAACCCAAGGCTCTTATGTTTCCTGAATTGGCAGGCAGGTCCTTTACCACTAGTGCCACCTGGGAAGCAGTTATGCTCAGCTATGCTCCCATGTAAATACACTCTCCACCTCATGAAAACTGGAAAAAGAGAGACTTTTAGGCTTTTTCAATAGTATGTGCTTTTAATCTACTAGTGATCCACCAGAATGAACTCAGAGAAGGTGTTAAGTGACTTGTTGAAATAATATGTGAACCTAGTGGGAGACCTGGGTTCAATCCCTGGGTTGGGAAGATCCCTTGGAGATGGAAAAGTCTACCCACTCCAGTGTTCTGGCCTGGGGGATTCCATGGATTGTTTAGTCCATGGGATCCCAAAGAATCAGACATGACTGAGCGACTTTTACTTTTCAGAGAATAGGGGGTATAGGGGAGGGTTTGTTGCTGTAATGGGATGAACATTATGGGAGAAAACTGATTCCCCTACTTAGTGTATTAGTTTTCTATTGAAGCAAGTGGCAGGTAGAATAATGGACCCCAAAAATGTTAATATCCTAACACCCAGAATCTATGAACACATTACCTGTCACAGTGAAAGGGACTTTGAAGATATGATTAAGGATTTTGAGGAGGTAATTCCAGTTTATTTTGGTAGGCCCAGGGGAACCACAAGGATCTGGATAAGACAAAGGTGGGAAGGTCTGAGTCAGAGTAGGAGATGTGATGAAAGAAGTAAAGATCAGAGACTTGAAAAGTGGAGAAAAGGGCCATGAGCCAAGGAATGCAAGTGGCCACTGGAAGCTGGCAAAAAACAAGGGTACTGCTTCTCCCCTAGGACTTTCATAAGAAATGAAGTCCTGCCAGCACCTTGATTTAGGATTTCTACCTTCTGAGTTGTCAGGATAATGTGTGTTTTAAATCACTGTTTGTGGTGATACGTTACAGCAGTGATAGGAAACCTCTATACTGTGTAACGAATTACCACAGAGCTCATGACTTAAAACAGCACACATTTCTTATCACAGTTTCTACAGGTCACAAGTTTGGGCATGGCTTCAGTAGTTCTGCCAAGTGTCTCATGAGGCTGTAATAAAGGCCAGCTGTGTTCTCATCTGAAATCCTGACTGGGAGACACCATTTCTAAGACTATTGTTTGTTTTGTTGGTAGACTTCAGCTTGCAGCTGTGGAATTTGGGTTTCCATTTTCTTGCTGGTATCTGATAGACATTGAACTCTATGCCCTCTTGGGTATAAACCAGAGGCTGCTTTCAGCAGCTGGAGCCCATCTGTAGTTGCTCATCACATGGCCCTCTCAGTCGGACTTTTGTACATGTCCGTGTGGGTATGTGTATGTTGGATCCCAGGAGTGATATTCGGTCCCCATTGCTGTATAGCTATAATGTTGCTAGGTTGTGTCCAACTCTTTGTGACCCCATAGATTATAGCCTGCCAGGCTCCTCTGTCCATGGAATTCTCCAGGCAAGAATACTGGAGTGGGTAGCGATTTCCTTCTCCAGGAGATCTTCCAGACCCAGAGATCGAACCCAGATCTCCTGCCCTGCAGGCAGATTCTCTGCTGATGGAGCTACCAGTGCCTGTAACTATAATGTAGCCTAATCCTAAGTGTGACAGACTTTGCTGTATTCTGTTACTTAGAAACAAATCGGGGGTCTCACCCACACTCAGTGGGAGGGTATTATATAGGGTGGGAACTTGGGGTCCACTCTAAGGCCTGATGGCCACATCTCATGTTAAAAAATCACAATAATTCATCAGACCTATTTGCTGCTGTTTAGTGAGATTTAGAATCCAGATTTGAATCCAGATTTGAGCTTGGCAGAAGTGGGAAGCGAAAGTCCATGAGAACTTACGTATGTTCCTCAAAATACTCATGCTACAATGTTCATAGCAACTCTCGTTGACAGCTGAAAATTGGGAAACTACCCAAATTCCTCTCAGCAGTGGAATGGACCAGTAAGTTAGTATTACTTCGAATGAATAATATATGGGCTTCCCTTGTGGCTCAGCTGGTAAAGAATCGGCCTGCAATGTGGGAGATCTGGGTTTGATGAATATACAATTAACAGAAATGAGAAGGAAGATTCTAAAACTGTATTCAATCATTTGAATTAGCAGTTATGATGTAATAGTGAGCAAAAGAAACTAGACCCAGGAGGGCATACAGGAGAGTTCAGTTCAGTCGCTTAGTCGTGTCCGACTCTTTGCAACCCCATGAATGGCCTCCCTGTCCATCACCAGCTCCTGGAGTTTACTCAAACTCCTGTCCATCAAGTTGGAGATGCCATCCAGCCATCTCATCCTCTGTCGTCCCCTTCTCCTCCTGCCCCCGACCCCTCCCAGCATCAGGGTCTTTTCCAATGAGTCAACTCTTCGCATGAGGTGGCCAAAGTACTGGAGTTTCAGCTTCAGCATCAGTCCTTCCAATGAACACCCAGGACTGATCTCCTTTAGGATAGACTGGTTGGATCTCCTTGCGGGTCCAAGGGACTCTCAAGAGTCTTCTCCAACACCACAGTTCAAAAGCATCAATTTTTCAGTGCTCAGCTTTCTTCACAGCCCAACTCTCACATCCATACATGACCACTGGAAAAACCATAGCCTTGACTAGACGGACCTTTGTTGGCAAAGTAATGTCTCTGCTTTTTAATATGCTATCTAGGTTGGTCATAACTTTCCTTCCAAGAAATAAATATCTTTTAATTTCATGGCTGCAGTCACCATCTGCAGTGATTTTGGAGCCCCAAAAAATAGTCTGACACTGCTTCCACTGTTTCCCCATCTATTTCACAAGAAGTGATGGGACCAGATGCCATGATCTTAGTTTTGTGAATCAAATACCAAAACATGAAACTAATCTGTGCTGGCAAAAGTCAGCATAGTCATAACTTTGGGTGATAGCTGACTACAGGGGAGCTGGGGTGTTTCTGAGTTGCTAGCAATGTTTCCGTTTTTTATCTGTGTGTCGGTTACATGGAGGTGTTTAGTTTGTGAAAATTCACCTGGCTGGATGCCTATGACTTGCACATTATCCTCTCTATATATTATGCCTCAATTAAAAGCTTCCCTTGGGACTTCCCTAGTGGCCCAGTGGTTAATCTGCACTTCCCCTGAAGTGGGCACGGGTTTGATTCCTAGTCTGGGAACTAAGATCTTGCATACCAGGCAGTGTGGTGAAAATACATAAATAAACAATTAAAAAAGTTTCTCTTATATCCCGCCCCCCCCCAACAAAAGAAAAAAGAAAAGGTTTTGAGAAGTGGAATCCAGTAAGAGGTGTGAGAATGCCCTAAGGGCAGCCCAGGGCTGTAGCAGAGGGAACTGGCCAATTTGTTCAGGAACAGAACCTGGGATTACAACCTGGGGTGGGCTCCCCAAGCCCTGTATTCAACCTCCAATGGAGGGACCTTGAGGGTGCTGATGTTTACTGCTCCCCTCTGTTACCAAGGGCCTTTGTAAAAGGAAACTTGTACAGATGAGCAAAACAGACCCTCACCCCTAGAGGTCCCTGATAGACTAGTGGTATGGCTTCAAGGAGCCTTCTGTGCCTATGAGAAACCTATCTTGGCTGTGTTCCTGAGTGGCCTGTCTTTTTGTGAGCTCACCATAATCTCTCAGCTGATGCTCGGGGAGAGCAGCAGGGTCTAAAATGAGAACACGAGCTCACAAAGGCTTTCTGAGGCAATTAGGTGCCCCGATGGAGCATTCTGGTTTGTGACTTCAAGTCACAGGCTTTATCTTGGCCTTGGCAGACCTTTTATTTACTTTTCGGACTCTGCTTTCCACTGGAGTCCAGAGGAAGCAGCAAGAAGATGGCACAAAGCCAGAGTCCTCCATGAGCGAGCTCTTTATCTTCCTTCTACAGAAGCTCTGTGCAGAAAGAGCAACTCAGGCTGTCCCTTAAGCAGCTTCATTGTCAAAGGCTCAATAGAACTCTCCTTCTGAACAAAGGGAGATACATTTCTTTATCTCTCTAATTAATGCTTAGACTTAAGAGGAAAAAAAAAAAAAAAAAGCTTGTGTTCAGTCTGCAGCCTCAAGGATGAACTACCTGAAAAAAAGAGTATTCTTCTTTGAAAGGAAAAAAAAAAAGTTGATGCCGACTCTGCTGTATGGATTTTCACATCAGTCAGGGAACTTGATAAATAGAGATTCAGAAAAAAAAAAAAATTCCAGGGGGTGTATTCTGCCCCAACCTGGACATTCCGGCTCCGATGCCCATTATCTAGCAGTCTAATGGGTTGAAATGGAGCAAAAATTGCAGATCACTGGGAGCTATGCTAAATGTGTGCTGCACCAACCACTGTTTAATATGTGCAGTGCTTTCTGTCTTCACAGTTACGCATTTTCTAGGCTTGTGCCAAAAGACCAATCATCAAAACATATACTGCTGGTGGGGAGTAGAAACAAGTATAGAATGCATTCAAACTTTCTGTCTTCCTGATCAATTCCAAATTGACCCTGCTGGCTTAGGGAACTGTATGCATGGATCTGCTAAAGCTTATCTCCCTGAATCTTTCTCTCCCCCTTCCATCCCTCCCACCACATTGTGCCCCTACTCTCTTTGTTCCTTTTTGTCTTCTTGTCTGTCTCCTCCCTGCTTCCTTCTGGGTGCTTGGACCATGGTGTCTTCCTTGCCACATTTCCACATGTGATCATTTGAATATCTTGCAAGAGTCACAAAACAAGTGAAAATCAGACTATGGCAAGACTAAATAATTGGGATTTTCTTTTTATTTTTCCATGAGTAAAATATATTTGGCTGCTCTGGGTCTTAGGTGCAACGTGTGTGATGGTTAATTGTGGTATGCAGAATCTTTAGTTGCAGCATGTGGCATCTAGTTCCCCAACCAGCATTGGGAGTGTGGAGTCTTAACCAGTGGACCACCAGGGAATTCCCGGGATTTAATCTTGATGAAACAGCTCTCAAAATAGTTGATCAAAAAGACATGGGATCTTTCATCTTTGTAATATGCATGGCCAGAGAATGTTCTAGAAATCGAAGAGCTGTGGGCTTGTATTATGTACATACTGTAAAGCTTATCTCTCAACTATGAGTGAGACTGTGAACATGGAATGGTAAGTACAGAAGGAAAAGAAGCCAGGTAGCAGAACAGATGCTTTCTGTTGTTCTCCCTGAGAAAATAGGAGGGATGTTTCTATTATTCAAGTGAGGCCTGTATTCCCTGGACCCCTTCCTTCTGAGACCAAAGAGTTCTCTCCAGAGGCAGCAAATTCAGGGTTCATCTAGGGGCATTGTCATACCTTGTTGCCAGAAATTCCGGTCTTGCCTCCTTCCCGTGCATCAGGCATCAGCCATGGACGGCTCCACCCCAGAGGAGCTGTTCTATTTTCCCCTAACTGCTCCAGATCCACCGACTTTCTGTACAGACCCCCTGTGGGGTTTGGTTTGCTTGCTTCAAAAGACTCTCTTCCTTGAAGCTTCTAGTTGCAACTTTTGGTTTTGACTTTTATGGTGCCATTCACACAGATTCCGCCACACAAGTCATCTCATTTGGGAATTGAAGGGTGTGAGGTTGCATGAAACCTCCATATAAAGACATTCACACCACGGTCCCAAGTAACCAAAATCTGCATTACCAAAAAAAATAAAGTGAGAGAAATTCAAAGGGATAGGTAAGGTAAGGTAAGGGGTAGGTAGGGAAGCCAGTGTCTTGCTTGGGGTGCAGGCAAATAGAGATTCCACCCCTCTTACCCTCCACAGACTTCCTGCTTTTTCCATCTGACTTGTTCTTTAGTCACTAAGTTGTGTCCAACTCTTTGTGACTCCAAAGACTATAGCCCTTGTCCAGGCTCCTCTGTCCATTGGAATTCTCCAGGCAAGAATACTGGAGTGGGTTGCCATTTTCTTTTCCAGGGGATCTTCCCGATCCAGGGATCGAACCTGTGTCTCCTATGTCACCTTCATTTGCAGGCTAGTTCTTTACCACTGAACTACCAGGGAAGCCCTTCCATCTGGCTATAAGTCTTAAAATGATCACTAGAACCTGTAACCACAGGCTTCGTCCCTGTAGCCTAACCAACACCCACTATATAGACACACACACAATAACCTCCCTTTGTTACTATTCATTATAGGATTCCTGAAAGTTCCACCCTCTGTGCTTCTCTCTGACAAATACCCAGGGGAAGGGGGTATACCTTACTGGCCCCTAGGATGGCCCTGATGACTCCCATGAGGCCTCTTCCTGTCAGATGCACCTCAGCTACTCCCATTCAGGCTTCTTTCTACCCCACAGGCCCAACCTCCTGCTGGAATTCTCCTCCGGAAGTTTTTACAACCAACTTCTATGCTCTGAGAGACAAGCTTATATTTCTTCCCTTTACAGCCTTCCCCTTTATCGGGGAGTCCCTACAAGGCGTACAGCCGTCATTTTTTCCCTCATTCATGTTTCTCTTCACTGTCAGGGCCATCTGTCAACAGAACTGTGGAGTTTTTCTGAGCATGTGCTGTTGTGCAGCACTGCATAAGCAATGTCATGGTTACCACCATGGCACAGGCAAGGCAATGGATACCCACAAAGGTTAAGTCACTTGTCCAGGATTAGGTGGTGGAGTTAGGAGTCAAAGCTAAGGCTGTCCCTGATCAGCACTGTGCTGAGCTGATTTGGCAGAGTCTGGTCCAACTGATGCTCCCCTCACCCCTTTTCCTTTCTCCTCCTCCTCCCTCTCAACTCCTCCCTGGGGACCTGGCACCCCTGGGTTTAATCAGGATCTTCTTGGCACTGTGGGTGATGACTTTTACATTTTCCCCTCTTCTGGAGGAATGCATGTCAGGAGGAGTGATCTCCACGTTTATATATCATCTTTTGGTTTATATGGTTCCTTTGCAGGCATAGACTTGAGGTGGGGAGGTGTTCTTAGCTCCTAAATCATAGGACCAGGTGAGTGCCTATTCCAATCCTGTGTAAGGCTAGGCTGGGAGTCATGTTGAACATATTTGGAGCCTTACCATTTGGAGAAGGAGCTCAGGAAGGGCTATGGGAGCCCTGTGCTGTTGCTTTCCCTCCCGCTCTGCATTGCTCTGCCCTTAGCCATGCTCTGAAATCCTAGGGCTCTCCCACAAGTTGTCTGTACTCCCCTATCTTTGATTTCCCTCTGTTTACTAGAGTATACTGCATTCTCCTGTATTTCCTAGTTAGTTTTGTCTCCTGTTCATTTTCCCTCCATACCAGAATCTTCTTAAAGCCTGGGGACCACATCCTCTGCAGTCTACCACAGGATCTTACTTTTTTTTTTTTTTGGCACACCACATAGCTTGCAGGATATCAGTCCCCTAACCAGGGATTGAACCCAGGCTATGGCAGTGAAAACCTGGAATTCTAACCACTAGACAACCGGGGAACTCCGCAGGACCTTACTTTAAGTCAGTGCCCCATGCATCGTTGTCACATTGAAATGAAGTCAAAAGGATGAATGGTGTTGTAAATTTCAAATTCTGGCACAGGTTGGAGGGAGCTCTGTATGTGTCACAAGGCAGGCTCTAGCTACAAAAAAGAAACCAACCCAACAACATTGATTCTTCTTTCTTTCTTCATCCTTCCCCTTAGCTCTACCCCTCCCCATACCAGGTCATCTGATGTGCAGCACAGAGCAGGCTGGAAAAGATAAAGAAATCCAAAAGTGAAATCTTGGCACGGAAGCAGTGTGCTTTGAATCAGCTCTATACATTAATAACAGGAACCAGTGAAGGGGCATTCTTCAGGCTGAAAGGAAAGTCCTGAGATTAATAGCTTCTAGATTCCTGATGGATACCACTGTCTCCTCTTGGGCCTGGGGGTGGGGGTGGGGATAAAAACAGGCCCTGGATTCATCTGTGATCATGGACCCAGAGATTGCAATGCAGGGAAAGTCTGTAAGACGAGCTGTCTTAGTGTGCTTCCTTTTCTTGGGTAGCTGAGCCTCTGAATAGTTTGGGGTTGTAATCAGGGCACTGTGTGTTGCCAAAGCTAAAGATGAAGCCTCTGCCAACTGTGCACTAGTTTTCAGTTGTTGGGGGACTATCAGTTCTACAGCTGCAGGTGAGTCTTGCTTTTGTTTGTCTCTGTGCTGAAAGCTCATATGGAAAACTTTATAGCAAGAATTGAAGCTAGCAAAACAGCCCTCAGCCAGCTCATGACATGATGGCTGAGGCCCCATCACCCATGGTGCTTATAGATCTTTTAATAAGAGTCTAAGATGCAGTGCTAGGGAATTTCCTGGTGATCCAGTGGTTAGGACTCTCTACTTTCACTGTGGCGGTCCCAGGTTCAATTCCTGGTGGAGGAACTAAGATCTAGCAAGCTGTGTGGCATGGCCAAAAAAAGGGGTGGGGGGGGCAGTGACAGTGAGATGTGCAAGGTGGACCTGGCTGCTGACATCACAAAATAACAAAATTGGGCAAAATAAACATAGGCAAAGATTTTCAGTTGGCATTTGCTTCTGAGGCTAGGTAGCAGATATGGCCTACAAGATGCCTGATGAGATACACACAGATTAGGGCACCCCCAGCCTTTTTAATCTTTGGACAGGTGCCACATTGGGGCCTTTTTGATAGAGAGTAGAAGGCCTGCACCACTATCCTTTCGTCCTTTTCCTAGAACACCCACCGTTCTTTTACTGAGCAGTTTGCAAGCAGAAGCTCAGGTGTGTGATTCCAAAGACCACCACTATATAATCATCATCATAATGAATAATTCTACTGTTATGAATAGTAAGTCTAACAGTAAGGTAGAGTTACCAGTGAAATTGGGTGGTGGTGGTGCAGAAACCTTTTAAACTTTGCCTCAACTCATTTGCTACCATAATCCTGATTTATCTGAAAGGCTTTGGATGACCATCCATCTACGGCATGCCTTTGTTCCTTTCTTCCTCATCTAATTGAGCAGAAGCTCATATGTCACACACTCATGACTTGGACCCAACTACTACCTCCCTGTAAATAAGGGTAAAGGTGGAAAAAGACAAAAATTGATATTTTTCCTATGTGGTACATAAGCATCTGGAATTTAGGAGTTTTGAGATTTTGCGTGGTGACAAGGAGTCCTGTCATGACTGAGTCTGTTAGTGGATGAGATAAGACACTGGAAAAGGTGGTATCAGAGACAGGGGCAAAAATGGAAACTTGTTAAGTCAGCAAATTTATACCATCACTTCTGATATTTCCTCTACCACCACCCCTGGGTCATATGCCTATTGTTTCTGTGAAGGGGTCATATTAAATGGAAGGGGACAGGGGAAATGGGGCTTATAAAAACTTTATGAAAGCTTCTCTGCTTGAAACAGGCTTGAAGCACAAACATTAACATTTATGATGTGGAGTTGGCCATGTGTCAATAACACTGTTAGATTTTTCTAGGTCAGTCTCAGTTCTTGGATTTTCTTTGCATTTATTATCCCAGGATCCTAGGTGTCGTGGCTGTGGGGACAGTGGCTCCTAGTTATGGTAAAACTAAATGAAACTGGATTGTTGCCTCCTCTTTCATTGTGTGCATGCATGCTCAGTTGCTCAGTCATGTCTGACTCTTTGTGACCCCATGGAATGTAGCTCACCAGGCTTCTCAGTCTATGGGATTGTCCTGGCAAGAATACTGGAGTTGGTTGCCATTTCCTCCTCCAGGGGATCTTCCCCACCCAGGGGACTGAATGTGCATCTCCTGTGTCTCTTGCATTGGTAGGCAGATTCTTTACCACTGAGCCACCTGGGAAACACCTCCTCTCTCATTACTATTATTTAATTGACCAGATTAATTTAATTATGATCAGCAACCCAATGTTAGAGTGAGGATGGTGGGGTAAATGTAAGCTTCAGAGGGCCCCCACTGAAGAATAATTAGTAGATTGCTTAGGCCTCTCTGCCCCTGGTGACACCCAGGCTTTGCCTGAAAGGGCTATTGATTGCTTCATGTGGAGGGTGCAGTGTCTTCTCTCTAGCAGATAGATCCCTTCTGATTCCCTCTTTAATTTTGGTCCTTGTACACTTACAGTTTGCTTATTCACATTGCCCATGTAGATATCTTATATTAATATTACACTAGTCGTCCCCAGAGAATCACTTTGATAGACCAGGTTTAGGGCACTTCCTCACTGTGCAGAGTGGACATTTAATTGGCAGCTCTACATGTAGTCTGACATGTTAAAAACGTATCCTCTGCCATGAGTATAACAGTTACCTAAGCACAGATATTGCCTTGGACCTTTAAACTTACTGATTAAACTATAAAGGACATGTTTTATGGCACCAGTTTATCCCCAACAGACAGTTTATTAAGTAAAAATCACCTTTAAAAGAAAAGAACAGCATGTATACTATCTATGGTGAAACAGATCACCAGCCCAGGTGGGATGCATGAGACAAGTGCTCGGGCCTGGTGCACTGGGAAGACCCAGAGGAATCGGGTGGAGAGGGAGGTGGGAGGGGGGATCGGGATGGGGAATAAGTGTAAATCTATGGCTGATTCATATCAATGTATGACAAAACCCACAAAAAAAAAAATAAAAGAAACATGTCATAATTATTTTAGTCTCTATGGCAGAATTCCTCCTGTCGATGAACCCCTAATTTGAATTTGGTCCTGATGTGAAATGAAGAACAGAGACACCCCGTGGGGACGCAGTGCCAAAAAACGGCCCCCTGAGCAGTGCCAAGGGCCAGAGCAATGCTGCTTTGTGTTTTCTTTAGGCCCATTGTCTTGTCTGTCACGTGGAGGAGGACACCAATCCTCGGGAGACAAGGACTGAGAGGCCTGGGACACGCCAGCAGTAAGGCAGGGTCCAGGATTTCTGATGACTTCTGTTGTGGGTGTTCTGGAGATCAGCAAGGTCCCAAACTCAACTGCACTCGACTAACTTCTCTAACACCCAGAATGACCACTGTTAATGTGTCTCTATTCTGTTTGTATTCTTTGGCATTGTCGCGTGGTATGTGGGATCTTGGCTACCCGACCAGGGATCGAAACAGCAGCCTCTGTCCTGGAAGGGCAGAGTCTTAACCACTGGACCACTTAGGGAAGTCCTTCTTAATTTGCCCCGAGAACTTTCTTGCTGAAATGCCTACAGTGCTATAGAGGTGTGACATTGGCAATATCAAAATGACAAATTATGGGACATTTGCTCTGTGATGGGATCTGTGCTAGATGCTATGCTTATATTACCTCGTTGAATGCTGCTAACCCCTCCCTTTGAGATCTATACCAGTATTTCCCAGGTTTGTTGTTGGGAGACTGGAGGCTCACAGTGGGTAAATGACTCACTCAAGGTCAGGAAGCTTGTAGGTGATGGGGCTGGAATCGGGACCCAGTCCTGTTTGACTCCTAATGATGATTTCACTTCCCTGACATATTTGAATGTGATCCTGCAGTCACTGGTGCCCATTAATACACTAAGCTGGATTCAGATATCAGATTAACAATCACTCCCCTGTGTGCCTGATTTAATGGCACATGGGACAAGGGAGTTTAAGAATGGGATGTGTGTATGTGTGTCTGTACATATAGAAAGATAAGTCCAGTTCAAGGATCCACACCTCATCTATATAAGTGTAACACTAGAAAATCCTCAATAGTTGCAATGCGGAGCATCAGTGGGGGCATCATGACTGACCCTGAAATTAGGTTTTGTCACTGGCTATTTCTCATCAAGTAGCTTTACTGGCTCAAAGACTGAAATCAGAGCAAACTCTTCCCTGGAAGCAGGCTGACTGCCTCATTGTTGGCTGCACTGAAATATGTAGTTTTGGGGGAAAAAAATCTCCCTTTGCTTGAGTCAGCCACCAGTCCTTGTGGGGGTGGTGGGGGAGGATAATGCAGCCTTGGGTCCCAAGGGATGCTACTGTGAAAGAACCCCAGGTGGTCTGCAAAATTATCAACTTCAGGAAGGTAGCTTTTCCTGTTAGCTGGAGCACCAGGCACGCTTGGCTTCTAATTCACCATATGGCATGCGGTATTGGGCCGGGCTGCTCTGCTTGGGCTCTGGTGTGATGTGGCACTTAATGCTGTGGAATTATTTCCTTACTCAATTTAAAAAAACACCCTGCTCTAAATCCTCATCTGTTTCTCCCCACAATCCCCCCACCCCCACCAATCCCCTAGACACTGAGTGTATTTTCTGCCTCGCTTCTTGCCTGTCTTTTCTTTTTTGAAACCTTTCTCCTCTGACTTAAAAGTGCAGCTGGAGGGGGAAGCCCAGGGGCACGCCCCATGCTTGAATTCTCCCAAAGCAGCTGATCTCTGAGATCCGGCCATTCCTTTTCCGACGAAGGCTTTTGGTGGTTTTTCTCCTGCTGTCATTTTTCAGGATTCCACTGTCATGAGAGTTCGTGAAGGCAACAAACAAGCAAAACAAACAATGAGCAAAAATCTGGAACCGAGGTAGTCTACTCAGAGACCCATTGATCTGCTTCCTGTAGTTCCTTACCTTCTAAGTTCTTCTGAGTCTCGAATCCCATCTGCTCTCCGGTTGTGCTCAGATGTGGTTGCTGAAATAATCACTTCCAGGTATTTTATCCCACTGTTCTCTGCTCAGGAACCAGCCAGCACGAGGCATTTCTGGAACTTAAGAAGCTTCTCAGGTCCCCAACGTCTCCCCTCCTTAGGCCCCACAGAACTTGGAGTCCTAAAAACTGAGTGGTGTCTCCTGAAGGCCCTAAATGTTCTAATGGTTCTTGAGATAGTTTCTGTGTGGATTTAGAAGCATTGGTCTGTCTGCAGTTTGTGTCAAAATCACCTGTGGAGCTTGTTAGAGTGCACATTCCTGGGTCCTACCCTAAATCCTCAAAATAAAAGTGGCTTGTGTGTGACTGCTAGCTTGTGGGCAGAGGGTGGTAAGCAGGTTCAAGGATCTGCATTAAAAAAAAAAAAAAAAAAACAACTTCCTACACACTGCACACAGAAATTTGAGAACTATTGTCATAAGGTTCACAAGCAGGGAAGAACCATGATCAGAATTGAAAAAAAAAATGGTGACAATGTGAAGGTTTTCTGGCCTGGGGCAAAGTAAAGATTCAGGTAGGCTGTCGTTCAGTTCAGTTGCTCAGTCATGTCCGACTCTTTGTGACCCCATGGACTGCAGCACGCCAGGCTTCCCTGTCCATCACCAACTCCTGGAGCTTACTCAAACTCATGCCCATTGAGTCGATGATGCCATCTGACCATCTCATCCTCTGCCATCCCCTTCTCCTCCTGCCTTCAATCTTTCCCAGCATCAGGGTCTTTTCCAAGGAGTCAGTTCTTCACATCAGGTGGCCAAAGTATTTGAGTTTCAGCTTCAGCATCAGTCCTTCCATTGAATATTCAGGACTGATCTCCTTTAGGATGGACTGGTTGGATCTCCTTGCAGTCCAAGGAGACTGCAAGACCACAGTTCTTCAACTGTGGTCCAACACCACAGTTCAAAAGCATTGGTTCTTCAGTGCTTAGCTTTCTTTATAGTCCAACTCACATCCATACATGACTACTGGAAAAACCATAGCTTTGACTATTACTTTGTTGCCAAAGTAATGTCTCTGATTTTTAATATGCTGTCTAGGGTGGTCATAGCTTTTCTTCCAAGGAGCAGGCATCTTTTAATTTCATGGCTGCAGTCACCATCTGCATTTGTAGGAAAGGGAAAAATAACAGGTTATCTGTGGGAGACCAGTAGAAGGTTCTGCTTTTAGATGTTAGGGAAAAGGTTGGAGGTGTGGAATAAATGGCTGCTGTCTATGAAGTGCCTCCTCAAGCCTCTCTGCTAGAACTTTCTATCCTTTGTTTTAAGAGAGATTTTACAGGTTGTTCATGGACCCATGTCCATCACAGGGAAAGAGCTCAGCTCTCCTGTTTAAACTAGAGCTCAGAGGTATACCGTCTCGTCTCTGTGACGGACTGTGATTCTGTAGCAGTGGTTCAAACTAGTGGTTCTCGAAGTGTGGTCCTCTGATCACATTGGAATCAACTGAAATGCTGGTTAAAATGTAGATTCTTGGGTCTTGCCTTATACCTACTGAATCAGAATGATCGGAGCCCTGCAATCTGCATTGTAACCAGCAGTCCAGGTGACACCAATGTCTAATAAAGTTTGAAAAGCAATACACAATGGAATATTACTCAGCCATTAAAAAGAATACATTTGAATTGGTTCTAATGAGATAAATGAAACTGGAGCCCATTATACAGAGTGAAGTAAGCCAGAAAGGTAAACACCAATACAGCATACTAACACATATATATGGAATTTAGAAAGATGGTAATGATAACCCTATATGCAAAACAGAAAGAGAGACACAGATGTATAGAACAGACTTTTGGACTCTATGGGAGAAGGCGAGGGTGGGATGATCTGAGAGAATAGCATCGAAACATGTATATTATCAAGTGTGAAACAGATCGCCAGTCCAAGTTGGATGCACGAGACAAGTGCTCAGGGCTGGTGCAACTGGGATGACCCAGAGGGATGGGATGGGGAGGGAGGTGGGAGGGGGGATCGGGATGGGGAACACATGTAAATCCATGGCTGATTCCTGTCAACGTATGGCAAAACCCACTACAATATTGTAAAGTAATCAGCCTGCAACTAATAAAAATAAAGGAAAAAAAATAAAGCTTGGGAACAACAACAAAAAAAGGCAGTGTTCTACAGTGTTTGTCTCTCTGCCTCCACTTCTGCCTGTGGAAATCCTTGATCTACTTACACCAGCTGATGCAACCCAGTCTGTTGCTATGGAGATGAGAGATGTGTGGAGACACTGAGGTTGGGGTGCAGGGGAGAGTTGGGGAGCACTGACATGCAGCAACTTGAGGTGGGGTGGGGACCCAGGGTTTATACATAGAATTTGTGCACTTGAGGTTGAAAAAAGGCAGGAAGCCCAGGATAGACGAACCCCCAAGTCCCCCGGGCCAGACGTCTATACTCAGTCATGAATTCAAGCCCCACAGCAATCAGGTTTGGGGATGGAATATTGGGAGTCACAGCAGGCAGGGCTCTGGAGTGGAAAGCGAGACCAATGCAGGCTCAGCTGACAAGTGCAGGTGGAGGGTGGGGAGCAGGCGGCCTGGCTCCCCCTTCCCTGCTGTCCTTGCCTGGGGGAACCCTGTCCCACCCTTGGCAGCACAGCGCCTTGCCTTGTGCCGCCCCACTTTGACCTTAACAACTGTCCTCCTGATGCTCTCCCACCCCGTTCTTTTGAGCAGCACAGGGGTGCACTTTCCTGGGATCATTTGTTGAGATCCTCAGAGGCCCCTGGGGGGAGAAAATACTGAGAAGCCGTTTCCATTCCTTGTGAGACTCAGGCTGTAAGAAGGTCTGTCCAGGGCAAAGTGAGGTCTGAGGAGCAGCTGTGACAAAGCTCCATAGATTGGGTGGCTTCAACATTTCTTCACTTATAGGTTTGAAGCCTGGAAGTCTGAGCTCACGTTTAGCATGGTCAGGCTCTGACAAGGATTCTCTCATACACATCCACTCTGTCCTCATGTGGCTTTTCCTCCAAGCACTCAAGAGGGAGAGTTCTTCCTCTTTTTATGAGGCCATTAATCCTCTTGGATTAGAACTCCACATTTTATCCCTGTTCGACTATAATTACCTCCTAAAGGCCCTATGTCTAAATATAGTCACACTGGGGGCTAGGGCTTCAACATTGTGTTTGGCGGAGACACACTTCCAACTATAGCACTCAGTGTCACCTGTGTTTGTTTGAAAGGCTCCATCCTACCTATCCTCAATCAAGATCTCCACCAGAGTAGAGCTAGGGAATCTAAGCATTTCAGGTGATTCTGATGAACACTGACGTTTAAGAATCACTTCCAGTATGATATGATATGTGGTATGTTACATGTAGCTCATATGATCTCAATGTTTTTGAAGCTGGCTTTATTTTCACCCTGTATTTTCACTTGGTGGGTAGCACAGTCTCCATTTATAACTATTCTTGGCTGAAGTAAGGCTTTCTTTCATGTATCCTGAACCAGTAGTTCTCAAACTTTAGTCTGGATCTTGTGAAAATGCAGATTCTGATTCAGCAGGTCTGGGGTGGAGCATGAAATTCTGCCTTTCTAACAGGCTCCCAGGTGATGGTGTGGCTGCTGCTGGTCCTTGGACCACAACTTTGGGTAGCATGATCCTAAACCATTTTGCCAGCTTTAGAGGTGTGCCTGTAGTTCAGGGATAGCAAATTTATGTGTCTTTAATGGCCAGGCTAGTAACTGTAAATATGTAGAACTACCAGAGGTAATATGAATAGGTCATGATAGAGCCTGTAGGCATTTGATTACATATTTTAAAATGCACTTTGCTCACCAAGTGGGCTACAAACTGCTTCCATTGGGTGCAACTGATTTGCAATCCCTTTGCTGGCACAACTATTTTAACATTTGTCAATAAGCATTTTCCCATCTAGCCACTTCATGGATGTTTAGATTTCAGCCACAATCCTTTTCACTCTTCCTGCCTGCATTCTTAATTGGCACTCCTTGATGCTGCTTTGTAAGCATTTTGAACGGTTCATTTTTAAAAGGTATGTCCTATCTAAGCAACAGGGTTGTAACTCTTCAAGGGCAGGAACTAAGCCTTGTTTCTTTGGTCTGCCCTCAATAATGTTTAGTTCAATGTTCAGCTCACAGTGGGCACTCTGTCACTGATGGCTAATTGACTCACTGCCAGGACCAGGACAGTACTTCAGAAGAGAAGTGAGTTCAGTAGGATGGCTGAGATTTGGAGATAAGGACCACATCCTATGTGATCAGCATACAGTTACTCCTAGTTTGAAGAAAGCAAGCCAGGATTTTTTTTAGAAGCATTGAATTTTTCCACTATTAGAACACAGACCAGGCTTGCTCAACTTCTATTGTTTTGAATTTAGCAGGATGTGTTGTGTTTGCAGCTTCTGGACTTACTTGATCTGCTATTTTTGGTGCTCTTCATTAAATGGATTGTTGGTATGTAAATACACAAGTTGCTATGCAAAATTGTCCTAATTTTCTTGTGAACTGTCTTTCTGCAGCTTGTGAAAAGGCATTTTATTACTTCCCACATTCAAGAATATTTTAAGTGCTTGCAGCTAAATTGTGCTAAACCAGTTGTCAAAACTTGGGAGTGTACCGTAAACGTAAATTGATACAGATAAAGTCAACCTATTTGCATGGGCTCCTGTTTATTTATATGTATGGAAATACACCTGTATGTGGCACAGATATACACACACACTGCATTATGGCTAAAGAGTCAGCTGGAGTTAATAACCATATATAGGGAAGAACTATTAGCAAATCAGTTAAGACCCTGTCTGTCATGCTATTGTAAAACACAGTCATTTGTTAGCTTTAAGAGGAACTCTTTCCCTTACAGAACATTGTGATCTGTGGAGTATTAGCTGACCTCTGCTGGAAAGGAGACTTCTGTTCAAATAAGCAAAATATTGTAGATAACTAGTAGACCAGAGACATGTAAACATGAACTGAATTGAGTACTTTGATTCCCTACTTGTTCATTTGTTCAACTATAGATCAAAAAGCTTCCTATGTGACAGACACAGTACTGGGTACAGGGCGAACAAGAGGTTACAGTAATGAATAAGACATCAGTGGTCCTTGCCTTCTTGAAACTTACATTCATCCAAGTTCTGTCATCAGTGTGTATCTGTGTGTATTAGATCTTTTGGGCTGCTGTGACAAAAAATATCTTAGACTCAGCAGCTTAAATAGGAAACATTTCTCACAATATGAGGCTGGGAAGTCCAAATTCAAGGTGCTGGTGGATTCACTCTCTGATGAGTACTGTCTTCCTGAATCATAGATGGCTGCTCTTGCTATAACCTCACATGCAAAAGGGGAGAGGGAGCTCTCTGGGGTGATTTTTATAAGGGCGTTCACCCCTTATGACCTTATCACCTCTCAAATGCCCCACCTACTAATACCACCAGCTTGGGAGTTAGGTTTCAACAGAAGAATTTTGGTGGGGGGAGCAAAAACATTCAGTCTCTAGCAATGTATATTTGTCTATTAGGAAATTGAAAAGTGAAGTCGCTCAGTCATGTCTGACTCTTTGTAACCCCATGGGCTGTAGCCTACCAGGCTCCTCTGTCCATGGGATTTTCTAGGCAAGAGTACTGGAGTGGGTTGCCATTTCCTTTGCCAGAGGATCTTCCCGACCCCGGGATTGAACCTGGATCTCCTGCATTTTAGGCAGACACTTTACCATTTGAGCCACCAGGGAAGTTTGACTATTATAGTAATTATAAAAATGTTAGATATTTTCTTCATATAATTAAAGAATGACACAGTTGGAATATGCCTTGAAATGACATTCAACTTATTCCTCCATCCTTCAGGTAGCTAGAAAAAGGTGTGTGTGATACATGCACCCCAATGTTCATCACAGCACTGTTTATAATAGCCAGGACATGGAAGCAACTTAGATGCCCATCAGCAGACGAATGGATAAGGAAGCTGTGGTACATATACACCATGGAATATTACTCAGCCATTAAAAAGAATTCATTTGAATCAGTTCTAATGAGATGGATGAAACTGGAGCCCATTATACAGAGTGAAGTAAGCCAGAAAGATAAAGACCATTACCGTATACTAACACATATATATGGAATTTAGAAAGGTGGTAATGTTAACCCTATATGCAAAACAGAAAAAGAGACACAGATGTACAGAACAGACGTTTGGACTCTGTGGGAGAAGGTGAGGGTGGGATGTTTCAAGAGAACAGCATCGAAACATGTATATTATCTAGGGTGAAACAGATCACCAGCCCAGGCTGAATGCATGAGACAAGTGCTCGGGCCTGGTGCACTGGGAAGACCCAGAGGGATCAGGTGGAGAGGGAGGTGGGAGGGGGGATTGGGATGGGGAATACATGTAACTCCATGGCTAATTCATGTCAATGTATGACAAACACCACTACAATATTGTAAAGTAATTAGCCTCCAACTAATAAAAATAAATGAAAAAAAAAGAAAAAAAAAAAAGAAAAAGGTGTGTGTGTGTTGCAGTTATACTGAGAGATAGACCCCACTCATGTCTCCTGGGCACTCATCATTTCTGTATATATCCATCTGACATCTCTGAACTGAAAGCGCTGAGTACTTGTCTGCATGCTTTTTCTGATGCTGGTGCCCATGTGACCTATGCTAGGGAGTGAATGCATCTCTCCCAGCTAGTGAAGCAGCTCTCAATAGTTGGTGGATAAATACCACAATTCCTTCCCACTTTGCTGGGATAACTTTCAGGAGTATTCTTACTATCTTTCTGAGGTCCCTAGTGGGATTGAGCCCCAGTTACTCACAGTGGTAACCTGCTCAGTATTCATTCTACATTGGCTTCCTTTTCTCTCTGAAATGCTTCCCTACTTTCCTACAAGTGCTTCCTGGGATCACCTCCCACCCCAGATATACCACTTGTATCATTTCTTATCTCAGGGTCAGCTTCTTGGGGAACCCAACCTAAGTCATGGCTCTCCAAGAATACATGATAGAATTGAATATTCATGGGCAGATTTATTTTGAAAATCACATATAACACAACATACATGGCTATATTGTTCATAGACAAATATAATCACACTGTTTATTTTTGTCAAACCATTTATATGGACATGATTAGCTAATTAAATGTACTTGGGAAAGTCTATATTTGAGAAAAAGTAAAATTATTTTGTGATTTGGATAATAGAACCCACTTTGGGACAGGCACTTTCATTGTTTTGCATATTGGAATTTTTTAAAAGCCAGTAAGTACCCTCTACAATTTGAAGAAACTGGACCCAGGTTTGATCTCTGGATCAGGAAGATTCCCTGAAGGAGGGCCTGGCAACCAACTCCAGTATTCTTGCCTGGAGAATCCTCATGGACACAGGAGCCTGGTTGCCAACAGTCCATGGGGTTGCAAGAGCCAGACACAACTCAGCACTAAACCATGACCACCACCTCTTTTAATATCTTCTCATCCCTCTCCCCCTATAACTCAGATCTTCTTGGGATTTGGGATAGAGTGTTGGCCTGGGTGGTTACAACATAACCCAAAGCTCTTCTCCCCTTGTTTGTTCATTTTCTGTTGTCTTTTGTTGCTATTTTCTCTCACCCACAGCATACAGCTTCTTTCCTCTATCTTGAATGGAATCTTACCCCTAGTTTTAATAGACACAATATCTAGAATTTCCCTTTGCAGCCCCATAAACTCACTGCATATATTTCTTTCTTCCCTTTATTGGTGGTGAGAAAGTCATCTGATTTTTATCAGACTTAAAGTATTCCAGTCTATGAATAATATAATGTGGGAAATGAAACCAGACAAGCAAAAAACTGTTGGGCTTCTGGGCAGGACTGAAGACTTATAACACAAACTTTTTATATGTGTACATTTTATGTATGTTTCCTAGGACCTCTTTATCGCTCTCAATTTAACTTCCTGCTTCCCTCCAGTCTTCTGCAACTCTTAAGATTCATTTGTGAGCTTGAACATGGGTTTGCCCTGGGAAGGAAGCACAGGAGAAGCTCCCCAGTGATAAAGGAGGCTTTGACTTTGGTTGCTAAAGCCTTGGGCAGCTCTCCATGTTGCCTGCCCCAGTGGTTTGTCTGACTACTTGAACTCTTGCTTTTTCGTGTAATGTCTTTGTTCAGGATGTTTGCTTAGACTTTGGACTTTGGGCCTCTGTCTTGTCTTTATTTTCTATGTCCTATCTTTTGGCCTAACTTACTACCTATTATGAATTCTTGCACATCATAGGTATTGAATCAATAATTTCTTAAATATTAGATACATTCTGTGACTCCTGCTTGCATGAGCTTTCTAAGGCTTATGTGGCATCTAAGACCTATACCCTTGACTTGCTATTCCAAACTTTGCCCTGGACTTATGCTCCTGGTTGATTTCTCAGGGCTGGCAAGCTCTCCTGCCTGGATCCTTCCCTTCCACCCTCAGCCTTGCTTCAGTTTCCTGGAGCTCCACTTTGTTATTTTGCACCACAACTTGCTGACTGGCGGTGATGCTGACAGTCTAACACAGATAATGTAACTAGAATGTTCACAATAAGGGAGCACATTAACAAATCCAAGATCTGCAATGCTGTTTATACTTTTATTTTGAAGGATAATTATGTCTGTGCTTAAGTAAGACCCTATGCATTGAGTGCAGATGTCAGAGCAAGAAAGTGTTGACTAAGACTGGGTTCCTGCTGTGAAGTGCACAGTGTGTGAAATTCTAGCATATGTGCAGAAATTTAAACCCATCATTTACTGACAGGCAATAATTACTTTAATGAAGTCAGGAGACTATTTCAAACAAGCAATTAAAGTTAACAATAAAACTGTAAACAGGACCCTAATTAATGAATTTTCAAACTGTACTTCCCTCCTCTGTGAATGCTAGGAGCTTAAAAAAATAAAAGCATAACTCACATTATTGAATACTTACGTCAGACTTGGCACCGTGGCAAGCCCTTTACATGTAGTGTCTTATTTAATTCTCACAACTCTGTGAGGAAAATACTAGAACTATTCCCATTTTGCAGATGAAACTGAGTCTCATCTGCAAAAGAAACTGCAGATGAAACATACTTTCCAAAGTCATGTGTTGTTGTTTAGTCGCTTCAGTCGTGTCTGACTCTTTTGTGACCCCATGGACTATAGCCTGCCAGGCTCCTCTGTCCATGGGATTTCCCAGGCAAGAATACTGGAGTGGGTTGCCATTTCCTTCTCCAGGGGATCTTCCTGACCCAGGGATTGAACCCATGTCTCCTGCGTTGGCAGGCGAATTCTTTACCACTGAGCCACCAAGGAAGCCCTTCCAAAATCATACCTGTTAGTAAATGGTGGACATGTGATTTAAGTGCTTAACTATGACACCTAGATTATACAGTTATTAGCACACATGTAAAACCTACTTTCCAACTGGGTTTGTCAGTATGTGCTAATAGGAAGCACGTGGCACATTCAGATCAAGATAATTTGAAGAGGGACTCTTTATAAATGGACTGTTGGCAGAGCTGTAGGTATAAAGGATCCACAAACAGTACCATGGTCATGTCAAAGGGAGCAGTTATTATCTCTAAGTTGAAGGGACACCAAGAGGGAGAAGTTATAGGCACCCAGAACAAGAGACTCATTCAGAGGAGGCTGATAGGAGGGGCCAGTCATCTTTGTCTAGAGGCACAATAAGACCAGGGCAGCCTTGTAGGGAGGAAGCCAGGGGAATAAATCACCTCACCACACCTTTCTACTTCCTTCCAGTCTCCTTTCTGAGCTCCCTATTAGCCATTTAAGCCAGACAGTATAGTCTTATGATTTACCTGGCAAATGTGTCAGTACAGTACACCCACATGTGGGATATATTCGCTTCTGAAATCCAGAGAGTCCTGCCAAGTACTGTGCCTCTTTCTTCAGAGAGGGAAGTATTAATATAAGGTATTGATACTTGTCCCTTGCTTTAGAAAGGATACCCAGATATATCACCAATCACTAAACCTTCTAAAAACATCACCAGTGTGGCAAGTCCCTGAACTTTTGCAAAATTAATCTTCTACCCTCTGGCGTACATATATCTTAAGGAGGCATATAAGATTCTTGATTCTTCCGTCTTGTCAAGTCATTAGCCATATGTTATCATGTAATGGAGCAGCATGATGTTAAGGGGCCTCTGGACTCTATTATGATGGAGAGGAGGAGAATTGACACAACCCTGGGGTGTGATAGTGAAGATATACTATTGTTCCTACTATGTAAATTCCAACTGCTTATAATCTTCCTTACTGATCAAGATGGAAAAGAAAGCATTTTCCAGGTCAATAGCTGTCTATCAGGTGCCAAGGGATATTCTGATTTTGCCTAGTAAAGATACCAAATCCAAAACCGCAGTTGTGATTGGCAGTGCCAGGTGATGAAGTCTGTGGTATTTTCTATATCACAATTCTTTCTTCACCAAGACCCACTTGAGCTTTTACAACAACCAGACAGGCAAGTGAAGTGAGGATGTGGTAAATATCATCACCCTGGTGTCTTTCAAGTTTTTGATGGTGGCACTAGTCTTTCCAGTTTCCCCAGAGATGCAGTATGTCATTTGGTTTACCATCATTTGGGGAAGAGGCAGTTCCAAGGAGCCAACATTTGACTCACCCTACTATAATAGCCCTCAGTGTGTGGGTCAGGGAATAAAAGAGGAGAATCTTCCATTTACTAGCTATGCTGCTCCCAGGCCAGCTAACCTGCTAGACTCAGGCCAAGCAAGACTCCATCTACTTTCCTAAAGTCCCTATTCTGATGGTGAGCCACTGTGGCATTTTGGTTCCTGGGAATCAGTGCAAGTTTATTAGAATCTATATCTAATAATCCCCAAAAGAACTGACTATTTCTCCTTTCATAGTATATGGCTGCAAGTACTTCTGGAGAATGCTTTGAGAATATTTACAGTTTACTCCTGTGGCCTCAAGGGCTTCACACCTTGAATTGACTTAAGTTTGGGAATTGTACAAGTGGCCATGAATTGTCATTTCAGTGAGTTTCTGTTTAGTAGACCAAGATTTTTTTTCCTGCCTCTGGATGGCAAGCAGCCCATTGGTACAATCTGTGTGTTCCATTTTGAGACCTCCACGATCAATTAACCATCACTGCAGATCCCTGCAGGTCGATACGCTGATTCCCACTTTGTCCCTGGGTTTTACTGTGTAAATTGTACCTACCATGTCCCTGATTGATTGTTAAATGACACCTTCCTGCCATTAGCCCTTCAGGATCCCATATTCCCAGAGAACAGAACATACACTTCCACGATAGCATCCCCTACCATCATCCATGACCTGAAGAGGACAGCTATCACAGAATTCTTAGAGGTTGGTGGTGTTCCCCATGTTTGTCATAATGCTCTGATGAAGGAAGTGTTGTTCAGGCCTTTGTGAACTAATTGCTATGGCCATTTGATGTCCCAAGACATTGCCCTCATAATCCCATGCTGTGATAGGTAATAATTTGAATGATTATGATGCCACTCTATGCTGTAGATTACCTACTCCTATTTTTCCCCTCAGCAAGAAGGTTTTTCCAATAATCTTCAATATGACCAAGTCAATCTCAGAATCTCACTGTGAAAATCTGTTTCAAGGGGGCCACTTAAGGAATACTTACTGTATTGGTAAGATCCCAACTGCAAGAAAGTAGAAAATTAGCATCATTCATGGAAGATTTTTTTATAACAGGATTATTTATAGAGGTGCAAGTGTGGAGAAGCTGCAGGGGACTGTGTAACAATTCAAGGATGGTGGCAGTGAAGACATTACCAGTCCTAGACCCATGGAATGAATGAAGGGAGGGAGCAGTTACTAGATCTTGAAAAGGAATACTTGTGTAAAGTCTTGAGAGGAGCAGTGACCTTTGGATAAGGAACACAGCCAGGCCAGAGCAACCTTGCAGGGAGGAAGCCAGAGAATCAAACATCCTAATCTTGTTTTCTTCTCCTTTTGATCTCCAACTGGAGATCGTATTGGACAAGTCCATCCAGAAGCCAAAGGGAAGGGAGCTGGTTGCTAAAGTCCATATAGGTCACCTTCTGAAGGCAGAGAACAGGATGAAGACTGGAGAGTAGATCAAGAGGGACGAAGGGAGGATCCCATAATTCCAAGTATGAATAGAATGTCCTCATCTCTCACTGTGCTCTGATTAGGTTCAGATAGCTTTTCACAATTTTCAGCCAAGCGGGAAACATGAACTCTGTCTCCAGTAGGGCTTTATGCCTTTCTAGACGTTGATAACAGTTATTATTGAATGTCTATTGAGCACTTGATAATGCAGTCACTATTTTCTTTATTCTGTTGAATTGAAGTCAAGTAACTTGGCACTTATTTACATTACTGTGTCTTCTCAGGGTCATCAGACATTATGTAAATGTGTCCAAAGTTTTCTCTAACTTCTCATTTTTATCTCCCACTCCTCAAGACATTTTCATTTCTGTCAGAAACACCCTAACTAGAATACTAGGTTCTGGAGAAGGAAATGGCAACCCACTCCAGTATTCTTGCCTGGGAAATCCCATGGACAGAGGAACCTGATGGACTACAGTCCATAGAGTTGTAAAGGGTCAGACACGACTTAGCGACTAAACAACAACTACACACACACACATGTATGTATAACTGAGGCACTTTGCTCTACAGCAGAAATTAATTACTTACAACATTGTAAGTAAACTATTATTTCAATTAAAAACACTTGTTCCTCCTCTTCTCACTAGAAAAAAAAAGAACTGGGGTTATTTTTGTCATGTCTATCTTGTCACCTAATGTCATGTCAGTCACCAGTTACAGTTGTTAATTTTTCTTCTGATTTCCTTTACAGCCCCAATTTCCTCTCTCCTATTGTAACCATCCTAACATAGACCTTTTATCACTTCACACCTGGACTTCAGGGCTAGCCTCCTAATGGTCCCGTTAATCTTCCGAGGTTGTTATTTTGAAAATGAAACTCTACTCTCAAAAAATGCCAGTGAATCCTCAGTGTCTCCAGAAACAAGGCCGCACTTCTTAGCATGACGTCTACAATTCACGTTCCACCTTTCTTTTCAAACTTGTGTCTCAGTTGTTTTACCAGACAATTCTACTCTAGTGAAACCACTCAGCTCCTCATGCCCTGAAACAGTTAAATGCATTTCCCCTTCAATATGTTACCTCAAGTTGTTCTGCCTTCTTGGGATGGTTTCTCTCTTCCACTTCAGTGATCTAAGTCCCATTCTCAGCTTAGCTTCTGTTTTGTTTTGTTTTCTGAGAATTCCTGTTACTCAGTCCTTGGTGAGATCTTATACATTCTATTAACACTTGCTATCTATGACTAGATATAGTATAACTAGTATCTATTTCCTAGGGCTTTAAAAATTATAATCATGTAAGTTTGCTATAAACTTTATATAGCTTAATAAATATACATTTTTAAGACTAATACCTGGTACATAGTAAGCTCTCAATACATTTTAGCTATCAAAACTATTATGATTACAACTTATTTGGCAATTGCATAGTACTTTGTGGGCTTCCCAGGTGGTGCTAGTGGTAAAGAACCCACCTGCCAATGAAGGAGATATAAGAGGTGTGGGTTCGATCCCTGGGTTGGGAAGATCCCCTGGAGGAAGGTATGGCAAACCACTCCAGTATTCTTGCCTGGAGAATCCCTTGGACAGAGGAGCCTGATGGGCTATAGTCCATAGGGTGGCACTGAGTTGGTCACTGAAGTGACTTAGCACCATGCACCCATAGTACTTTGTGGGGGCTTCCTAGGTGGCGCTAATGGTAAAGAATCTGCCTGCCAGTGCAGGAGACTCAAGAGATGCGGGTTTGATCCCTGAGTTGGGAAGATCCTCTGGAGAACGGAATGGCTACCCACTCCAGTATTCTTGTCTGGAAAATTCCAGGGATGGAGGATCCTGGCAGGCTACAGTCCATGGGGTCCCAAACAGTTGGACACAGCTGAGCACACACCCACATAGTACTTTGTATTGTTACTTTGCTTTGCATATATATGGAATATTTCCCTAATTAAATTAGATTACCATCTCTATGTAGGAAGAATATGTTTTGTTTTTTTTTTTAAATCAGTTGCTATCTTTCAACTTTTAGCAGGGAGTCTAGCTGAGAGTGGGCCTGAATAAATGCTTATTGTGTATATCAGTGATGGTAGTGGTGATGATGCCTGCTGCTCTGTTCTTGGCTGCTTTTGGAAAGTGGCTGCAACATATCAGTTTGCAAAATATTTTGTAGCATTATAAAGCTGGTATGTACCTTGCAGAAAATTTAGTTCCACACCATCATCTTCTAGATGGTAACACTGGGGTTCAAGGGAG
This sequence comes from Cervus canadensis, assembly GCF_019320065.1. Lineage (NCBI taxonomy): Eukaryota > Metazoa > Chordata > Mammalia > Artiodactyla > Cervidae > Cervus > Cervus canadensis. The sequence goes on from NC_057419.1 coordinate 119,945,393, forward strand.
AGGGAAGGACTTGCCCAAATCTAGAATTGCCAGTTAGTGACAGATACAGGGGCAGAACTTGGAATGCATTCCAGATCAGTGAATTAAAACATTTATGGAGCACCTATGTGTCAATTGCTGTGCTGGTTGTTGGGGACATATCTATTACCAGGACAGAGTCTGATCCTTCCATGCCATTTACTTTTTAATGGTGGGGTGAGACATAGACAAAAGTATAGGCAAACAAAAAAACTAAAGGGATAATTGCTATGAGGGAAGTAGGGTGAATGAAGGACTAATAGGGTGAGTTAGGTAGGTATTTTAGGTCTTCTGAGGTGATAGTCAAGCTGAGTCCTGTGTGATGAGGAAACAACCAGCAGAAGATTTGGGCAGAGATAGTTTCAGGTATGATGAAGAGTAACTGCAAAGGCCCTATGGTAGGAATAAGCCTCATGTATTCCAGGAAGTGAAACTGTGGCCAGAGAAACCTAAACCTAGTGCACCGGTGAGAGTGGTAGGACTTGAGGTCAGAAAGCTAGGCTGGGGTCTAGTCACATAGCCATCTCTTGGCTGTACTAAGGAGTTTGTATTTTAGTTTTATGACCCTGTTTACACTTTAAAATGATCATTTGGGCTGTTGTGTGGAATAATAATCTATACAGAGTAGGATGAGGGTGTGTCAGAAAAGTTTATAAAAAACTTGGAACTTGGTAAAATAAGTTACTGAGACTTTTTTCAGTACAGTGTTGGACTTGACTTTCTATTGTCTAGACTATTGTATAACCTTTTGAAACAGAGTATAACTTGTAGGTTGTTGCCTACTACACAGGCAAAAGATTTAATTCCCACTGTAAAAAAAAATCCAAAGTTTACAGTTATGGCTTTATCAGATAGTAATTAGTTTTATACCTAATCCATGAATAATATCCTAACATTACTAGAAATAATTAGCTTCTCAAATGGTCTTTGGATCAGATTTAAGATCTTACTGGTTCCTGCATTAATTAATGCATTGCTCAAATCTTTGACATATGTTTGTTTGAATCACAGATTTATCTTACTGAATATTAAACTTTAACAAGTGGAAGCAGGCAGAACAGTTAGGGGGCAATTGCAGTAATCTAGGTAAGCCTTGACAATGTCTTAGACTAGGGTGCTGGTGTGTGAACATAAGTGGAAGTGATTGGATTCCTTATATGTTAGAGGCAAAGGCAATAGGATTTCTAATTGACGGAACACAGGATCAAGAAAAGAGTAATCAAGAAAGATTCCTGGGGTTTTTGCCTAAGTGACTGCTAGTGCCATTAAATGAAGTGGGGAAGATTGGAGGTAGAAAAGATTGGCAGAGCATATGAGGTAGAAAACCAAAAGTCTAGCTTTAGATATGCCAGGTCAAAGATGTCAATTAGTCATCTATGTGGAATGTGAAAAAGTCTGGGATTTATGAGTCTAGAAGTTATGAGAGAACTCTAGACTAGAGATAGACTTAAGTGTCATTAGAATTTAAGTGATGTCTAAAGCCTGGGACTTGGTGAAACTGGAATTCTTAAGGCAATTTAGAAAAATGGATATTATTAGACTCTATCACATATTCAGAACATTTAGGGCAGGATCTGGAACTCTGCAATTATATCACATGATCCGGGTGATGATTTTGACACTGAGAAAGAAATCTAGACAGAGTTTGGCAAACCTATGTTAAGGTCCAGATAGTAAATATTTTAGTTTCTGGACTATATATTCTATCCTAGCCCTGCCACTGTAGCAGGGAAGGAACTGTAAACAGCATATAAATGCTTGACCACAGCTGTTGTTCCAATAATTTTATTTATGAACCTGAAATTTAAATTGTATATAATTTTCATGTCATAAAATATTTTCTTTTTTTGAATATTCATTTTTATTTTTAAAGAGTCCACATATAATACAGTGTTTGTCTTTCTCTATATGATTTGTTCCACAAAGCATAACACCCTTCAGATCCACTCATGTTGTTGCCCAGGGCAATATTTTATCTTTTTTATGGGTGAGTAGTACTCCACTGTGTGTATACACACAAATCATGCATCTTCTTTATCCATTCATCTGTTGATGGACACTTAGGTTACTTCCATATCTTGGCTGTTAATAATGGTACTGTGAATATTGGGGTTTATGTATCTTTTTGAATTACTATTTTAATTTTCTTTCAGTATATACCCAAGATTGGAATTGCTAGATCTTATGGTAGTTTTATTTTTAGTTTTTTGTGGAACCTCCATATTGTATTCTACAGTGGCTGCATGAATTTACATTCCCACTTACAGTGTACAAGGCTTCTTTTGTTTCTAAATCCTCATCAACATTTGTTATTTGTGGTCTTTTTGATGTTAGCCATTCTAACAGATGTGAGGTGATATCTCATTGTGGTTTTGATTTGCATTTCTATGGTGATCAATGATGTTTAGCATCTTTTCATATGCTTATTGGCTATCTGTATGCCTTCTTTGGAAAAATGTATATTCAGGTCTTGTGCCCATTTTTAATAGAATTGTTTTTTTGATATTGAGTTGTATGAGCTGTTCATATATTTTGGATATCTGTCATATCATTTGCAAATATTTTATCCTGTACCATAGGTTGTCTTTTCATTTTGTCAGTGGTTTCTCTTGCAAAAGCTTTAAAATTGAATTAGATCCTATTTATTTACTTTGCTTTTATTTCCTTTGCCTTAAGAGACATCCAAAAAGCTATGGCTATAATTTATTTAAAGAGTGTTCTATGTATGTTTTCTTCTAGCTGCTTTATGGTCTTTGGTCTTATACTTAGGTCTTTAATCCATTTTGAATTTATTTTTGTACATGATGTGAGAAAATGTTCTAATTTCATTATTATATTTTTACATGTAGCTGTTCAGTTTTCCCAGCACCACTTATTGAAGAGACTGTCTTTTCCACATTGTGTATTCTTGAATGTTTTGCCATAGATGAATTGACTGTTAAGTGTGTGGGTTTATTTCTGGGCTCTCACTTCTGTTCCATTGATCTGTGTGTCTATTTTTCTGCCTGTGCCTTACTGTTTCAGTTACTTTAGCTCTGTAGCATAGTCTGAAGTTAGAGAGTATAATTCCTCCAGCTCTGTTCTTCTTTCTCAAGATTGTTTTGACAGTTTGGGATCTTTTATGTCTCCATACAACTTTTAACATTACTCTAGTCCTATGAAAAATGCTATTGGCATTTTAATAGGGGTTGTATTTAATCTGTAGATTGCCTTGGGTAATGTGGTTGTTTTAACAATCTTAATTCTTCCAAACCATGAACGCTGTGTATCTTTCCATATGTCTGTGTCATCTTTGATTTCTTTCATCAGTGTTATAATTTTCCAAGCACAGCTCTTACCTCCTTGCATGCTTGCATGCTAAGTCATTTAAATCATGTCCAACTCTTTGGGAGGTTTACTCCTAGTTATTTTATTCTTGTTGATGCAATTTTAAGTGAGATTGCTTCCTTAATTTCTCTCTTTGATAGTTTGTTGTTAGTATATAGAAATGCAAAAGATTTCTGTATATTAATTGTGTATCTTACAACTTTATGCTGAATTCACTGATGAGCTCTAGTCATTTTTTGGTGGTGTCTTTAGGATTTATGTATAGAATCCTACTGTCTACAGTTACTTCTCCCTTTCCTATTTGAATTTCTTTTATTCCATTTTTGGGTCTGATTGGTATGGCTAGGACTTCCAGTTTTATGTTGAATGAAAGTGATAAGAATGGGCATCCTTGTTCCTGATCTTAGAGGAAATGCATTCAGCTTTTCCCTGTTAAGTATGATGTTAGATGTGAGCTCACCAGATATGGCCTTTATTTTGTTGAGATATGCTTCCTCTATACCCACTTGATTGACTGGTGCCACACCTCTGGTATGTTGACTGGGTATTGACAAGGCAGGTTTCTGAGCTTCAGTGTTCCTTGGGCCAGAGTCCTTCTGCTAGTGGATCTGGGTCCAAGAGATCCTGGGATTGGTGCCCACCCATTGGTAGGTCAACATGCATCCTGGGGCTAGTCCAGGTGAACAAAGCCTGGTCCTGTGGTCTCTGGCTCCAGGGTCCAGGAGTCCCAGATCTGGTGTCAGACCACTGGTAGGTGGGTTTATGTCCTGACACAGCTGGATGTGGGGTTCAGGATGTCATGATACTTGTGTTGGCCAGTTGGTGAGTGGGGCCAGATCCTGGGGTTAGAACTGGTATTGGCCTGCTGGTGAAATGGTTGTGTCCTTCCATGACTGGCTGCAGGCTTGTGGTGGTCATTGGGCTGGTGCCTGACCACTGGTGGGTGAGCTGGGTCCTGGGGTCTCTGGCTGCAGGGCCCAGAGGGTCCCAGGTGTAGTGCCTGTGCACTGATGTGCGGGGCTGAGTCCTGGGCCCTGTGGTAGGTAGGGCCATGTTGAGGGGTGGCTGTGGTCTCAGCTTGCTTGCTGGTGGGTGGGGCTATGTCCCTGCCCAGCTAGATGCTCAGCCTGAGGCTTCCCAGTACTGGTATCTACAGGTTGGTGGGGGTGGGCAGGGCTGGGTCCTGAGGCTATCAAGCCAGAGGGAGGATTTCAAAAGGGCATTTGCCAGCACCAGTGCTGTGTGGTAGGAGGACCTCCTCAAAATGGGTGCTGCCAGTATCTATGTCCCAGGGTGAGGCTTCAGTTGCCTCCTTCCTCTCTGAGAGGCTAAGATCAGCAGGTGGGTCTGAACCAGGCTCATTTAACATTATTGCTTCTGCCCTGAGACTTGGAGTGTGTGATATTTTGTGTGTACCCTTTAGGTTCAGTTCGGTCGCTCAGTTGAGTCCAACTCTTTGTGAACCCCTGGACTGCAGCACGCCAGGCCTCCCTGTCCATCACCAACTCCTGGAGTTTACTCAATCTCATGTCCATTGAGTCGGTGATGCCATCCAACCAACTCATCCTCTGTCGTCCCCTTCTCCTGCCCTCAATCTTTCCCAGCATCAGGGTCTTCTCAAATGAGTCAGCTCTTTGCATCAGGTGGCCAAAGTATTGGAGTTTCAGCTTCAACATCAGTCCTTCCAATGAACACCCAGGACTGATCTCCTTTAGGATGGACTGGTTGGATCTCCTTGCAGTCCAAGGGACTCTCAAGAGTCTTCTTCAACACCACAGTTCAAAAGCATCAATTCTTCGGCATTCAGCTTTCTTTATAGTCTAACTCTCACATCCATACATGACTACTGGAAAAACCATAGCCTTGACTAGACAGACTTTTGTTGGCAAAGTAATGTCTCTGCTTTTTAATATTCTGTCTGCTGCTGCTGCTAAGTCGCTTCAGTAGTGTCCAACTCTGTGTGACTGCATAGATGGCAGCCCACCAGGCTCCTCCGTCCCTGGGATTCTCCAGGCAAGAATACTGGAGTGGGTTTCCATTTCCTTCTCCAATGCATGCATGCATGCTAAGTCACTTCAT